>NW_015506488.1:170083-176555 GCF_001515645.1 Sinocyclocheilus grahami | reverse complement strand
CAAATAAGATAGAAGGCACTACTAGGATTTGAACCCAAGATCTCCTGTTTACTAAACAAGTACTTTAACTATCTAAGCTACTGCACAAGTTGTCTGCTACCGGAGCAGTGACGAGACCCAGGAAACACAAAAAGGCAAGTCTTGCAGAAAGATCCTTAGTAGATCTAGCATTGTACCTGCTTATCCTTGATTTCATTGTTTGGAAATATATATATATATATATATATATATATATATATATATAAAAAGGCAAGTCTTGCAGAAAGATCCTTAGTAGATCTAGCATTGTACCTGCTGATCCTTAATTTCATTGTTTGGACAAAAGAAAAAAAAAACATATTTGCAAGATGTAATGAATGACCACCAGTGGTGGAAATTTTAATTCTTTCAAGAGATTCGTTCATTTTCAATTCGTTGACCAAAATGATTCGTTCAGATTAATTCAATGACCATCACATAAATATATTTTGTGTCTTATGTGTTATGTTTTAAGTCAACGAATGTATTTACTTATTACAAAAAACTGATTTGGCTTTATTAAAATGTGTGCATAATCTACTCATTAAATAAATAAAGTCTAAATAAGTTGTTCAGATGACCAAAGCACAAGGTTTTCTTGCATAATTATAATTTTAATTGTTTGGTCAGACATTTACACATTCATAAATCAGGGACTAAACGTGGAGTTATGTTCTGTATGCTAAATATAAATATATAAACAATGTGCACAGTACCTATAACTACGATTTGCATCCGCTTTCTGCTGATTGCTGATCGAGATTGAATTGCTAAATGGCCGACTGACCCGACGGACACTCTCATTCATTTCGTTCACGAACGAGATATGTACCAGTTCAGTCATTTCATTCACGAATGAGAAGATCTCTCGATCTCATTCAGACTCAAAAGAAACTTGTTCAGTGAAGGGCGTATTCGTTCACTGCATTCAACAAATCACATGCTCCATCTCATACTCGAAGGCTATTGGCTCAAGGTTTAGTCTTTGACTGGATGAAAAATTTCACAGAGCTAACCTGTTCACTGTTCACGCTGCTATGAAGGGAGGAATATCAGTGAATGAGAAATATGAGTCAACAGATTATGTGAACAAGAACGATTCGTTCACCTATAAGATTTGTTCAAAAAGAACGATTTGTTCACGAACGTAACATCACTAATGACCACACATAATGAAGCATTTATCCTCAGCATCCTCAAGCTTTTCTGGTGGACTCTTACATGTCCAAGTTAAAAAAAGAGAAAACGTCATTCACACGGCTTCTTTCATTTGGCAAATGTACAGCTGGCATTTGAACCCAAGATCTCCTATTTACGAGACAGGCACTTTAAGCCACTGCACCAACTGAAAGCAGGGAGGCAGGCAGGCATTCCAACACTGCTTTCTCATATGCGACCCTGGACCACAAAACCAGTCATAAGGGTCAATTTCTCAAAATTGAGATGTACAGTGGGGAAAAAAAGTATTTAGTCAGCCAACTATTGTGCAAGTTCTCCCACTTAAAAAGATGAGAGAGGCCTGTCATTTTCATCATAGGTATACCTCAACTATGAGAGACAAAATGAGAAAAAAAATCCAGAAAATCACATTGTAGGATTTTTAAAGAATTTATTTGCAAATTATGGTGGAAAATAAGTATTTGGTCAATAACAAAATTTCATCTCAATACTTTGTTATATACCCTTTGGTGGCAATGACAGAGGTCAAACGTTTGCTGTAAGTCTTCATTAGTGACTTAAGACTGGTTTTGTGGTCCAGGGTCACATATTGGAACGATTGAGGGAAAATGAACTAACAACAATCAGGAAGAAGAGTTCTACTGACCATCTGACAAGGTTTTTCATGCTAGGCACAGAAGCCAAGCAAAGGCCTGCAGGACATATACTTTAAGCTAGGAAACACTGTGATTTGAACCCAGGATCTCCTGTTGATAAGACAAGTGTTTTATCTAGCCAAACCAAGAGCGTTTCATTTCCATTTGCCCTCTGATGGCCATGATTTCTGCCTCTCATGTCTGGGCAGCAAGCATGCTGGGACAGCATTCATGGATGATTTGTGTCCATATTGTGAGAACATAACCATAGCAATGCTAAGATCATGACTCACCCTCCTTGTGAGGGGTGAAGTCCCCTCTGCTGCTACCCAGCCGAGACCCTCTTCATCACCCAGGGTCGCATTGATTAGCACGTAGAGGATCTGAGGATTACAGTAGGAGTTCTTTCACCAGACCAGTGCTCACGGACCTCTCGGTGCTCCAGCGTGTTGCGTGCCATCAAGCTCCAAAAGTAAATTGTTGGGCTGTCACAGCCCGAAGTGTTTGCGGTTGGATGATTGGTTTCTGGGTGTGGGACATGTCTTTTTCTTTTTCTGCCAAAAGCTTTGCCGACTCCTCTTTCCTCATTACCTTCGACGGCGGGGCCACCAAGGTTTACGTGGAGATCCCCCAGGCAGAGCATGCGATTGCAGTGCACTTGTGCCCACAAAGCACTGCCACCTGGAGGAGTCGTCTGCATCTCCCTTCCAAGGCCTGTAAGCTGATGTTAGCCCTGGCTGCTAAAGCTTTAGTGCCACTGGACAGGCCATCTCCGCTCTGCACGTGATGGCCATTCTGCAAGTCCATCAGGCCAATGTGCTTAAAAAACTGCATAAGGGTAATTCTGAGTTGGTGTAGATGCAGGAATTTTGCACGGTGACCGACTTGGATTTACGAGTGACTAAGGTCATGGTGCAGGTCCTCGGCCAGATGATTTCCACCTTGCAATCTCTGGCTAATCCTTGCTGTGATGCGGGATGCTGACAAGGTTTGCTTTCTTGATGCCTCCATCTCACAAACTGGCCTCTTTGGCAAAACCATTGAGGACTTTTCTCAGCAGTTCTTGGCAGTCCAGAAGAAGATGAAGGCCATCAAACACATTTTTGCCCGGTGTGATACTGCTGCCACCAAGCTTCAGTGGACTGACCCCAAGTCTCCTCATCACTGAGGGCGTCACCATGCGGTGTCTACATCTGCTCTGGTGATGCCTGATTTTACACCTCATTCACAAGATCAAGCCTCCTGCGGGAAGGCGACACAGCCTGTCCCCCAAGCAGCCACTAAGCCCTCCAAATGGACAGCAAAGTGGCCCTGACACAGGGTGGTGGTGACTGCACCTCTCCTTCCCCTGGAGGAGGGCTGAGTGGAGAATCGTCTAGGTTACTTGTGTAACCCTCGTTCCCTGAAGGAGGGAACGGAGACGTTACGTCAGTCGTGACTGACGAATTGGGATCTCGCCCGAGAGCCCAATCACCTTTGAGTGTTAACTAAACAAGCCTATGACAGTTGGCGTGCATTTTTCGCCAAAACGCAAACGCACATCAGTTTTTCGCTAAGGAGCCGAGATTACGTGCCCCGGCTGTACAGCGGTGGTACAGCATTTCCTTCAGGGAACGAGGTTTACACAAGTAACCTAGACGTTCGCTTTCAGTCAGTCACGTTCGATGTTACGTCAGTCGTGAATTGGGATCCGTATGGAAAACGCCACTATTGCTGACCCCCTCCAGTGCCCTGCGGAAGCCGGCAAGTCCCCCCACACCAGCTCAGGCCATCCATCTCATGAACACTTGACAATAACTGTGGAACACACACTATTTATTCACTCATACACTTATTTATCTAACACACACACTCAGTCTACATTTCAATTTGCACATAATATACCTGTACATACAACTGTCTATTGTTATATACCTGTACATACAATTGTCGATTTGTATATTTTTATTCCTTATTTACTTTCTATTTTTCTATTTTTTATTATCTGTGTTTTTTGTTCTGTCACTGTCATTATGTTACACTGTGGAGCTTCTGTCATGAAAACAAATTCCTCGTATGTGTAAACATACCTGGCAATAAAACTCATTCTGATTCTGATTCTGATGATAGAACAAATAACTATTTGAAAATCTGGAATCTGAGGGTGCAAAAAAATCTAAATACTGAGAAAATTGCCTTTAAAGTTCAAAGTCCAAATGAAGTTCTTAGCAATGCATATTACTAATCAAAAATTAAGTTTTGATATATTTACGGTAGTTTACAAACTATCTTCATGGAACATAATCTTTAATCGATAATTTTGACCCATACAATATTTTTTTGGCTATTGCTAAAAATATACCTTAGTGACTTAAGACTGGTTTTGTGGTCCAGGGTCACATATTGGAACGATTGAGGGAAAATGAACTAACAACAATCAGGAAGAAGAGTTCTACTGACCATCTGACAAGGTTTTTCATGCTAGGCACAGAAGCCAAGCAAAGGCCTGCAGGACATATACTTTAAGCTAGGAAACACTGTGATTTGAACCCAGGATCTCCTGTTGATAAGACAAGTGTTTTATCTAGCCAAACCAAGAGCGTTTCATTTCCATTTGCCCTCTGATGGCCATGATTTCTGCCTCTCATGTCTGGGCAGCAAGCATGCTGGGACAGCATTCATGGATGATTTGTGTCCATATTGTGAGAACATAACCATAGCAATGCTAAGATCATGACTCACCCTCCTTGTGAGGGGTGAAGTCCCCTCTGCTGCTACCCAGCCGAGACCCTCTTCATCACCCAGGGTCGCATTGATTAGCACGTAGAGGATCTGAGGATTACAGTAGGAGTTCTTTCACCAGACCAGTGCTCACGGACCTCTCGGTGCTCCAGCGTGTTGCGTGCCATCAAGCTCCAAAAGTAAATTGTTGGGCTGTCACAGCCCGAAGTGTTTGCGGTTGGATGATTGGTTTCTGGGTGTGGGACATGTCTTTTTCTTTTTCTGCCAAAAGCTTTGCCGACTCCTCTTTCCTCATTACCTTCGACGGCGGGGCCACCAAGGTTTACGTGGAGATCCCCCAGGCAGAGCATGCGATTGCAGTGCACTTGTGCCCACAAAGCACTGCCACCTGGAGGAGTCGTCTGCATCTCCCTTCCAAGGCCTGTAAGCTGATGTTAGCCCTGGCTGCTAAAGCTTTAGTGCCACTGGACAGGCCATCTCCGCTCTGCACGTGATGGCCATTCTGCAAGTCCATCAGGCCAATGTGCTTAAAAAACTGCATAAGGGTAATTCTGAGTTGGTGTAGATGCAGGAATTTTGCACGGTGACCGACTTGGATTTACGAGTGACTAAGGTCATGGTGCAGGTCCTCGGCCAGATGATTTCCACCTTGCAATCTCTGGCTAATCCTTGCTGTGATGCGGGATGCTGACAAGGTTTGCTTTCTTGATGCCTCCATCTCACAAACTGGCCTCTTTGGCAAAACCATTGAGGACTTTTCTCAGCAGTTCTTGGCAGTCCAGAAGAAGATGAAGGCCATCAAACACATTTTTGCCCGGTGTGATACTGCTGCCACCAAGCTTCAGTGGACTGACCCCAAGTCTCCTCATCACTGAGGGCGTCACCATGCGGTGTCTACATCTGCTCTGGTGATGCCTGATTTTACACCTCATTCACAAGATCAAGCCTCCTGCGGGAAGGCGACACAGCCTGTCCCCCAAGCAGCCACTAAGCCCTCCAAATGGACAGCAAAGTGGCCCTGACACAGGGTGGTGGTGACTGCACCTCTCCTTCCCCTGGAGGAGGGCTGAGTGGAGAATCGTCTAGGTTACTTGTGTAACCCTCGTTCCCTGAAGGAGGGAACGGAGACGTTACGTCAGTCGTGACTGACGAATTGGGATCTCGCCCGAGAGCCCAATCCCCTTTGAGTGTTAACTAAACAAGCCTATGACAGTTGGCGTGCATTTTTCGCCAAAACGCAAACGCACATCAGTTTTTCGCTAAGGAGCCGAGATTACGTGCCCCGGCTGTACAGCGGTGGTACAGCATTTCCTTCAGGGAACGAGGTTTACACAAGTAACCTAGACGTTCGCTTTCAGTCAGTCACGTTCGATGTTACGTCAGTCGTGAATTGGGATCCGTATGGAAAACGCCACTATTGCTGACCCCCTCCAGTGCCCTGCGGAAGCCGGCAAGTCCCCTCTGCCAGCTGAGGCGGAAGAAGAACTCCACCAGGGTTCACCATGGGTGCACTCCACCAGGGTTCACCAAAAAATGCATGTATCCGGTCCGTAGAGGGGAATGGCGCAGCAAGCGTGATCGACACCGAGCAGGTCCGGTGTTACTGCCTACCTGAGGCGAGTACACGAGAGGACACGGGCTCTGCATGGAGATTATAGAATCTTCCAAACATGTTAGGCGTCGCCCAGCCGGCAGCTCTACAGATGTCTGCTATCGAGGCGCCACGCGCCAATGCCCAAGATGATGCCACTCCTCTCGTAGAGTGAGCTCTCACTCCGAGGGGGCAAGGTAACCGTTGGACCTGGTAAGCTAAGACTATAGCCTCCACTAACCAGTGGGCAAGTCTTTGTTTGGAGACAGCCTTTCCCTTATGCTGTCCTCCGAAGCAGACAAAGAGCTGGTCTGAGGTCCTGAAGCTC
>NW_015506488.1:168868-170069 GCF_001515645.1 Sinocyclocheilus grahami | reverse complement strand
AAGAAACCCGGTAGGTGCCGTGTCGCCATGCCCATCTCGGGACCCGGTCGTGAAGCCAACGCTGAAGCGGTCTCATATGAAGCAACCCGAGCGGTGTGACAGCGGCTGCGGATGCCATATGCCCCAGGAGCCTCTGAAACTATTTCAGTGGAACCGCCGTCTTGCGCTGGAAGGACCCCAGGCAGTTCAGCATTCTCCCTCGACACAGACCGTTTCATTGTGCCGAGAGGTTGACCGAATCCAGCTCCATGCTGAGAAAAGAGATCCTCTGCACCGGGGAGAGTTTGCTCTTTTCCCAGTTGACCTGAAGCCCCAACCGGCTGAGGTGACTGAGCACCATATCCCTGTGTTCGCACAACTGCGATCGGGACTGGGCCAATATGAGCCAGTCGTCGAGGTAGTTGAGAACGCGAATGCCCGCTTCCCACAATGAAACGGTCTGTGTCGAGGGAGAATCGAGACATGAAAGTAGGCGTCCTTGAGGTTAATCGCTGTGATCCAATCGAAAGGACGGACGCACTGAAAGATGCGTTTCTGCGTCAACATCCTGAATGGGAGCTTGTGAAGGGCCCGGTTCAGTATGCGCAGGTCCAGGATCGGTCGTAACCCACCGCCTTTCTTGGGTACGATGAAGTACGGGCTGTAGAAACCTTACCTCATCTCGGCTGGAGGGACCGGCTGTATCGCGTCCTTCGCCAGCAGGACCACGATCTCTGGACGCAAGACAGGAGCATCCCTGTCCAGCACAGAGGTGAACCGAATGCCCCTGAACTTGGGAGGACGCCAGGCGAATTGAATCGCGTAGCCGAGTCTGATGGTTCTCATGAGCCTGCAAGGCGGCCTGGGGAGCGCTAACCAGGCCCCCAGCGACCGAACAAGCGGGACCAGGGAAACAACCGACGTACCCGCAGTGGGGCAGCGGAGTGGAACACAGGGACCCAACCCGGGAGGCCGTGCGTCCCAGGGTGGGGTCTGAGTGTGCGGTCGTTGTGAAGGCTGCTGTTGTGGCCGCGCCGGAGCGGAGGCCTCCACCGCAGACAAGCAGACAGAGGGGCTGTAGCTGGCGGTGGGGTGCAGACAGCAGCAGACCGCCGGGGCAGGATGTGTCGAAACGCCTCCGTCTGCTTCTGCGCAGCTGAGAACTGTTGGGCAAAGCCCTCCACCGCTTCGCCGAATAGGCCGTCCTGGGAGATCGGGGGGT
>NW_015506488.1:167115-168724 GCF_001515645.1 Sinocyclocheilus grahami | reverse complement strand
GCCAAGGTCAGCCATAGGTGGCGCTCCTGGACCACCAATGTGGACATCGTCTGGCCCAGGGCCCTAAGCGCGAGGTCCGTCGCCGTGCGCAGTTCCTGTGGCACACCTGGGTCAGCACCACCCTCATGCAACTGCTTCAACGCCTTGGCCTGGTGGACTTGCAGGAGGGCCATGGCGTGCAGAGCGGAAGCGGCCTGTCCAGCAGCACTGTAAGCCTTAGCCGTCAGAGCGGATGAGAACTTACAGGCCCTGAACAGAAGGCGTGGACTACCTCTCCAGGCAGCGGCGCTTTGCGTTCGGAGCTGCATGGCAATAGCGCGCTCGATCGGAGGTATGTCCACATACCCTTGGGCCGCCCCCCCGTCGAGGGTGGTGAGGACGGAGGAGGCACCAAGTCTGAAAAAGGTGCCTTCCAAGACTTAGTAACCTCCTCATGCACTTCCGGGAAGAATGGAACCGGAGGCGGCTGCCGACGCCCGGCCTGCGCCCCCAGGAACCAATCATCCAGCCTCGAGCGTTCGGGAGAAGGCGGAGGCCTCCAGTGCAGCCCGACACTCTCTGCTGCCCGGGAAAGCATAGCGGTCAGCTCTGGATCTGACTCGGGCAACGCCACTCTTCCTGATGGTGGCAGCGCAGCCGAATCCTCATCTCCAGAGCCTAGCTCGCCCTCCGATGCAGCGATCGACATCCTGCATTAGCACTTCTATCATTCTACCTTTTCCAGCCCATTATCGACTGTTGGAACATGTTTGCGCGGCAGCAAGAGAACTCCGCCAGACCATCTCTGACTGTGCTCAAATCCGCTCTGTGTTTTGAGTGGTGTATATTGAGCATAGTTCTCTTGCTGCAGAGGACACCCAGTAAGGAAATATGGTGGTGAGTGAAGACACTCTGAAGCACTACCAAGTAAAATGAATAAAAGAATAAAAAACACACACTCAAAGTGGTAGTGTGGCTGTGACTTGAAACAACTATTTTCGTATCTAGCAGCCCAAGCTTCTGTTACCAATACCAATATGTCATTTTAGAACTAATAACAGAATCGTTGCTATGCAGTTATTGACAGAGGTGTAAAGTATTGGAGTAAATTTAATTAGTTACTGTACTTGAGTATCTTTTCGGGTACTTTGTAGTTGTACTGAGTATCAAAGATATTAGCAACTTTTACTCTTTACTTCACTACATTTTTGAATGAGTATCTGTACTCTTTACTCCACTACATTTGAAATGAGTGTTGCAGTTACACATTACATTTTGCATGGACCTAGCTTTTTCTGCAGCAGTTTATTTCTGCTACAAAAGACTTGATACTGCCTATTACAGGTCACTGAAAGTACTGCATCTTGTGTGTTTTGCCCTTACTCACCCAAACTTGTCAACAAGGCTACTTTATGTGAATGCGAGTTCCTTAGCAAGTATTTGTGAATCACAGCTGTTTTATATATGAGATGAGGACATGACTGCAGCCAGCAATGAGGCCCAAACCAGCACATTCACTGCAAGAAGGCTTCGGCTTTTTAATTTGACTTAACATTATTTTATTTTTATCCATTATACTGAAGAAACCTTTTTGAAAGATATTGTTTTTTGTTTGTTTGTTTGTTTTGTT
>NW_015506488.1:137689-165601 GCF_001515645.1 Sinocyclocheilus grahami | reverse complement strand
GTTTGTTCATTGGTTCCCCTTGATTAGTCTCCCCAGGTGTGTCTTATCTTGTTAAGCTTGTTGAGTGTATATATATATAGCCCTAGTTTTTCTTTAGTTCCTTGTGAGTTGTTGAATGGAATGGTTGTCTGTTTGCCAGTCATTCTGTTCTTTGTTCCCTTTGGTTTTTGCCTTATTGTTTGTTGTAGTTTTTCCATGAAATACCTGCACATAGATCCTTGCCTCTGCCTGTTTTCCACAGCTTCTCCACAACATTAGTTTATCAATGGCATGTCTCTTTGACTAGTGCATCTTTGATCCTATATTTAGTATAAGTAAAATACTTAAGTACTGTTAAAATCAGATACTCTAAGACTTTTACTCAAGTTGTTTTGGAATTGGTGACTTGTAACGTGTAGTGGAGTACTTTTTACTGTAAGGTATCTGTACTTTTACTCAAGTTAAGCTTTTAGGTACTCATTACACCTCTGGTTATTGAAGAGAAGGCATCGCTTATGAGTGGTTTTCCCGAAACTATTTTATTGATAATGTCACTTGTGACATTACACATTGTCACAAATGGCTTGTTGTGTGTGGGAAAGAGACAGAACGCACTGTCCACATCAGTGGATTTTCAAACTGCTTGATGTCAAAACCCCACGAATAGGCTATAGTAATACTAATGGTTTATGTCCTAAATTATAAAAGTAGCTATAACTTCTTACATGTAAAGACCCACTACAGTGAGAGGAAAATACTAAGCATAGTAAATGTAATACCATTCAAAAGTTTTAGAAAGCTGCAATTTTTAATATAACTAATATAAAATAACTGTTTTCTATTCTGAATATATGTTAAAATATGATTTATTCCTGTGTTGGCAGTCTGAATGTTCAGCATCGTTACTCCATTCTTCAGTGTGGTCCTTCAGAAATCATTCTAATATGATGATTTGCTCCTAAGGAAATTTTTATTTTTATTGTCAATGTCGAAAACAGTTGTGTTTTATTTATGTATTTTTTATTCAAGTAAAGATATCATTTTTTGTACAAATGCATGTATTAAACATTACACCAATAGCAAAGAAGGAAAATAGAATAGAATAGAATAGAATATATTCTTTTTTGTCATTGTTTAAGGAACAATGTAAAACCATTTAGCAGCTCTTCAGAATAAGCAGTATAAACAAATGTGGAAGATAAAAACAGACATATATTAGAAAAATATATACAAACTATAAGCATATACAAACAAATTAGCAATATAGTCAAGTGAAGACATAAATACAAATGACCAAGGCATAAATACAAAACAACAATAAGATTAAATACAAATATAAACACAGTGTGGTAAACAAATGAGGTAGTGCAAAGTTAAATAGTGCAATGGGATAATATAGTGGGCCAGAGATTATTGCACTTCTTACTCAAGTAGGAGAACATATGACGTCCAGGGTGACTGGTGTCTTTTAAAATCCAGTTGGCCGCCTTCTGCAGTCGGTCAGTGTAAATGTCAGTGAGTTTGTGTAGTGATGTGCCAATGACTCAGATGTGCTCAGGTGCTCCCACTACCCCCTGCAGGTCCTTTCTGTTCTCCTCTGTGCAGCTGGAGAACCACACAGTGCAGCACTAGGTTAGGAGGCTCTCTATGGCTGACCGATAGAAGTTGGTCAGCAGATTTTGAGGAAGGTTGGTGTGTTTTAACTTCCTGAGAAAGTAGAGTCTCTGGTGGGCCCACTTGCTGAGAGATGTGTTTTGACCAGGTGAGGTCAGCTGAGATGTGCTGTCCAAGAAATTTAAAGCTCTCTACTCTCTCTACCTCCTCATATGCAGAGGACGGAGTGCTCACTGCAATCGAACTTAGACCATCTCCTTCAGGTAGACTCGGGATCGGTATCCTGGTGTGCACACACGAGTCCAAATGACAGCTTTTATATTAACCATTTTTCAAGTGAACTGTTCCCCATTTTGAAGTAACCTGCCATTGTGAAACCCCCCTAAACATGCGTAATCGTTTTCAAACACCTCCGATTTCACAGTCTTCACTAGGATGCGAAAACTGCGTTTTCAAATTTATCCACTTTGAAGAACATTTTCTAAAAGATCCATTTACCTTCCGTGTTGCTGTCGGTTGGGGTGTGTGTGTGCCTACTTAACTATATTTTGAGGACAAATTTGTAAACAAAAGTGAGCAAAATCTGACAAAATCGCCCAAAATCTCTCAATTTTTTTTAAATGTGAAAATGCAGAAAATGTTCTATGATGGCTAGTTTTAGGGTGTTGGTTAGGTTATAAAATGTATAACTATCTGTATATAAAACCTATAAAAGTCTATGCAATGTCCCCATTTAGATAAGTAAATACGTGCATGCCCCCCCCCCATAGCGCGAGAACTAGGGGTGCTGAGTGTGCTGAAGCACCCTCTGCTGACAGCTAGGAAATTTAGGATGATATAACTCAAGTTTTATTTATTTTTTTATTTTCCACTTTTATTCATAAAATTGTTAAAAATATGATTTCATATTTATATGTTGTTTGTGAAAAATAAATATATTCCAAAAGTCGATCTGGTGTGAGTGACATGAATCGAGTGCAGCATTATTCATTCAGGCCACGTCGGCATAGTGCTGAGGTTGGCTGATGTTGTCAGCTGACAAATCGCTCCAACCACTATCATCCTCCTATTAGTCCGGATATATTTATGTGGCATTATTGCTCAGAAAATATGCTCAAACTGCTCGCAAGCATTGCGATACAGCTAAATACAGCATGAAAATTTTGTATATGTTATTTCTATTTCATCTTACCTGCTGCTTCCTGATGATGGACACTTCGGATATCCTAGGACAAATCCTATCCGAGGATTCTCCGGATGAGATTCAGGATCGTTACACCGAAGACCTCGATGCAACCCAGCTAGTGAGATGCAGCTCTAGGATATCAGCGAGGAATCCTTTCCCCATTAACGAATGGTCAAAAGAAAGTATTTTGTCCACCTCGTACTCCCTCAATGTACATGCTCCTCTGAATCTGAACCATGATCAGCTCTTGAACTTTTTACAAGAAGTCTATCAAGACCCGCAGCGCCCATCTACCAATGCAGTACCTTCTCCCATAGGAACCCTATCTGACATGGATAACAGGATCCAAGCGCTGGAATCACAACGCTCATCTTCCGCACCTCGGGTGACGTTTGACGGGCAGACTTCCAGCTCGACATCAGACCGTGCCCCTACTCCCGACTTGGCTGCTAATCTTCCTAGAAGATCTCTTGGATCCAAGTTACCTGCACTTCTACAGGAGTGCCTTTTTTCCCCCAAGCAGTTGCCATTTCTCCCCAACTGTGTGCTCAAATCCTGTCAGGTAACAACATCAACTTAAAATATTAAAATACTGTTATGCACAGAAACTAACAAAAGAAAGATTGTGGATTGTGGGGCTATATCAGTCATTCTCAAAGATAATGACCCAAGACTTACTAAAAGTTTAACAATGGACAAATTTAACGTTGCTTTCGGTGTGTTCAAAGACATTATCTGTGAAGTGTATTCAGACAGGAGAAAGGAACTAGATACTTATCTAGCTATCATGTCGGATCACGCCATGTCTTACGGAGGCACACTATTTTACGAATACCACAAATCGTTTTCATCTAAAGCAGCAATGTATATACAATGTGAAAGTTAAACTTCTCTGCTATAATTTCAATGACAATGTCTGTACTCGTTATATTGGTGCAAAGATGAGTAGTGGTGATATTTATTTTGTACAACATTTGCAACTGCTTTTTATCACTTAATTAAAAGCACCACAAACGTCTCAGGTTACTTATGTAACCATGGTTCTCTGAGGAGGGAACGAGACACTGCATCTTCTAGGGGTCGCTATGGGGAACGCCTCGTCGTGACCCGTGTCTGAAGCATACATTGAAAAACACCAACTCGTTGGCCGGCGACAGCCATGACGTCACTACCGGTGCGTCTATAGTATAAATAGGCGCCGGGAGCTACACATCATTCACTTCTTCGTCTGAAGCTTACGTCCGCAGCATGGTAAGAAACCTAGAGGACGCAGTGTCTCGTTCCCTACTCAGGGAACCATGGTTACATAAGTAACCTGAGACGTTCCCTTTCATGGGAACTTCGAACTGCGTACTCTAGGGGTAGCTATGGGGAACGGTATACCCACGCCACCATGCTGAGGGGAGTGCAAGCCAGAACCATGGCGAGCACTAAGTACCAACTCTACCATATTGCTATGGGAGTCGCCCCTGGGAGGCATGGCTGTCGCTGGCCAACGAGTTGGTGTTTTTCAATGTATGCTTCAGACACGGGTCACGACGAGGCGTTCCCCATAGCGACCCCTAGGGGACGCAGTTCGAAGTTCCCATGAAAGGGAATTAAAATTATATCATGTTATAGAGACTATTGAACAGACGTTTAGAAGTTGATTTTACATTTTTAAATTTAAATTAAAATTAAGCTATGTAAACACTTGCCTTTTTACAACGCTATATATGTGTGTCCCATCAGGTAATGAAAAGTTTGACACACACTTGTGGTCTTCATTCTCACTTGAACACTTTGGCCAAATACAGGAAATACGTCATATAAGTTGTCAAGTGGTCAAGTGCAAAGACTGCAAGTGTGGGTATTTGGACAAGGCAATTGATAATCCCGACTCAGGAAGGAGATTGCCAATTTTGGGGCAAGTAACCAAGATTGAAGGCAAAGAGATGCACAGCCTGACCATCACATGTAAATCCATGGTAGAAAGAAATCATGAGCTACATACTTCCTCGGACTGGTTTCCCCCACCCAGGACAAAGACCAGGCTCCTTCTAGACCTTTTGACCTTTTTGTTCCTCACAAAGCACATCGTCACGTTCACAGTCTTTTACATATGTAGATGCATCTAAAATCATCTTAAAAGGACTTATAAACGAATATCAGTCCATTGCACATCATAGCATGCATGTCACCCACACATTTGTCTATAATGTTCTAATCACTCATTGTGTATGTATTTTTAATAACTATTGAATAGCTTAAGGGTTGATATTCATGTTAAGTATGTGTGTGTTTGACTCTTCTTGCTTGAAACGTTTCTTCCAATCAATTATTTGTCAAATGTGTCATATTCTTGTTATAGAAATAATGTTCAAATTATACTCTGCAAGAGCGGGAAAATACGTTGAATATAAATTCAATGCACACAGACTGAAGTAGTTTAAATCTTTGGTTCTTTTAATTGTGATGATTTTGGCTCACATTTAACAAAAACCCACCAATTCACTATCTCAGGCTGGGGTCAAGGCATCAAGAGCCACCACACACAGACGTGTCAAGGAATTTGGCTACAGTTGTCGTATTCCTCTTGTTAAGCCACTCCTGAACCACAGACAACGTCAGAGGCGTCTTACCTGGGCTAAGGTGAAGAAGAACTGGACTGTTGCCCAGTGGTCCAAAGTCCTCTTTTCAGATGAGAGCAAGTTTTGTATTTCATTTGGAAACCAAGGTCCTAGAGTCTGGAGGAAGGGTGGAGAAGCTCATAGCCCAAGTTGCTTGAAGTCCAGTGTTAAGTTTCCACAATTTATTTAATACACGAGTTTCACAATTTGAGTTGAATTACTGAAATGACATTCTAATTTGATGAGATGCACCTGTATATGAACAAGAGGTCTAGATGTAGTGGCATTATTTTTATGTTGCAGTTGTTCATAAATTCCTATGAACATGCAATACATGTTTGACCACAATCAGAAAGAACTCATCACCTGAAAACTATGCAAAAACAAAATGTAAACAGACTCATCGATTATCTCTGGTGGAAAAATAGTATTTACAATTCACACATTCACAATAGAACAGAAGAAAGGATTTCTGTCTCATGTGCTCATTATAGCTAAAATTCTCTTTTGCCAAATGCTGTACACACTTCTTTGACTTAAAATCAAGAAACATAAAATAACTGCTTTGACATACACATTTTTTATCAGGCTGACTGCTGTCATAACCAGTGGTCACATCTCTGATGTGTGTGATGCAGTAGTCACCACATAATTCTGGGTAATCACCCGGACCTCCAAAATTGTGCAGGCGGCTAAATATTCTATGAATAGTTAAAGGGTCACTGCAGAGGACATAGGATGTTCTGGAAACGTGATAGCCATAGCTGGGGTACAACAGTGATAATTATTAGGTTGATCATTATTAGGTACTTAAGAAAGAAAAATAAAAAATAAAAAGAGTAGCAGAAGAGATACTCACATTTCATAAATGTTGATTAACTGTTGGTTCAAGGAAAGATTTTTGGTGTGCAGATAAGCAGCCATCTCAGCCACAACAGTTGCTTTACTGACTCCATCCTTATCAAGAACCATGTTTCCACACAAAAACCCTGGCATCAAAATAAAGGATGACACATAACGTTATCATTCCTCTACATATGCTTTTACTCTCAAGTTGATGAAAATACAACCCCTTATACACTTCAAAAAAATTGTGTGACGTATTTCAAGGTGACACAGGAAAATATATCGGATTATGAAAAATCAATCAATCAAGATTCTACTTTTGTGTTCCAAAGAGGAAAGTAAAACAGATTGATGATGACAACATTTTTGAGTGAATTATACAAAATATCCCACTAATTTACAGAATAAACAGGGCAGTCAACAGCATTGCTTGAACTTGTTTGTCTGCAGTTAAATGTACTTACCAATGGATTCTTCAAAGGAAAAAATGACTTCCTTTCCTGTTTTTGTTAATTCGTGGATTCTTTTTCCAATCCATTTGAAACCAGGCAATGTTTCCTAGGATGAACGGGAGCAAAGTAAAAATACCAAATTTCAGTAAGAACTTAAACTAAGTGGCCTTGTATTTTGTTTAGCAAACAAAAATCTACATTTAGATCATAGTCTATATGCAAGAATAACAAAGCACTCAAGGCATTTTGAATCTTAGTAATAACTTCAAATTGAGACTTGAACTAACCTCAAAATGAAAGCCTTCTATGCGTGCAAAGGCATTAAGTATTTTGGAAGAAACAGTGGTGGCCAGCATGTATACTATCTCAGTATCTGCTGGGTCAGGATGTGCTTCCTTCCAGTTAAACAACATCCACCAGCCAAGCAATGCAGCCAACTCATTTCCCGTGAACACTTTCCAAACAAAACTGCCCATAAAAAAAACCATAGGACACAACTTGATTCAAGAGTTCAGAAGTACTCTTCAGGAGAATTGATACTGCTGCATTTTACTGCTGAGGGTTTTAATGAGCATAAGAAAACCTACTTGCCATTCCGCTCTGCAACTGCCAAGCGGTCAGCATCAGGGTCTGTTGCCACAACAATATGGGCCTCTTCCCTCTCAGCCAAATGAAGGGACAGCTCCTATACAAAGTCAATGCAACACAAGTCAATGGTCATGTCATGTCAAGTAACCTTTATTTATATAGTGCTTTATACAATACATATAGTGTCAAAGCAGCTTTACAGAGTTAAACAGGAAAATAGTGTGTCAATAATCCAAGAGGACAATAGCAAACAGTCAATTTTCCAGTTAAAGGGATAGTTCACCCAAAAATGAAAATCATGTCATTAATTACTCACCCTCATGTCGTTCCAAACCCGTGAGACCTTCATTCATCTTCGGAACACAATTTAAGAAAATTCTTCTCTTCCCTGTCACTGTCTGCTGGCATTCATGATAGTACCACGACACATGCGTGTGCATTCCTCTGCTTGTAAACAAGAGCATGCGTGTTCTACTTCAGCAGCATTACACACATACATCATGGTACTCTCGTGAATGGCGGCGGACAGTGACAGAAGAGAAGAGTAGAAGAGAAGAATTGTTGACTAAAGTCATTATTTTTGTTTGCTTTGTTCACAAAAAGTATTCTGGTAGCTTCATAAAATTACGGTTGAACCACTGATGTCACGTGGACTATGTTAACAATGCCCTTACTATGTTTCTGTGCCTTGAATGTGGTAGTCCCCTTGCTGTCTATGCAGGCTTAGAAAGCTCTTGTCTTTCACCAAAAATATCTTCAATGTTTTCCGAAAATGAACGAACGTCTTACGGGTTCGGAACGACATGAGGGTGAGTAATTAAAGGGCTGGTTGATTATGATTTAACATGAACTTTAGTTAGTGTGTAATGTTGCTGTTAGAGCATAAACAACATCTACAAAGTTATGACACTCAGTGTTCAATGCAAAGACAGATATTTTTATTTTAAAGAAATCACTGTTTAAGGACTACAAAAAACATCTGGTAGGGATTACAACGAGCTACTTCCTCAGTTTGTGACATCACCTAACCCTGATGTGTACATAAACCGCGCCCCCGGGAACACGCAACTACCCGTAATGGAAAGGGGGCGTGATGTTTCCGGACATCGTGCACTAGGCCTCCACACTGAGCCTGCTAACCAATCAGAGACTATTGCGTATTTCTGAGGGAGGGGCTTCATAGAACCAGGAACTCAACAGACCGTTTTGACAAGAATGGAAACAGCGATGTAGAATAATGGGAACAAATGTAAAAGTAAGGTTCTTTTTTTTTAACAAAGCAGGAATACATGTTACACTGCACCCCATAAATACAATCAAGCTGTTGAAAAAAGCTGATCAACCACCCCTTTAATGACAGAATTTTCATTTTTGGGTGAACTATCCCTTTATAGTCAGTTCATCGTTGATTCAGTCATCATCAAGCTCAGTTCAGTTCTCTTCAAATTGTGTCTGTGCAATCAAGTGCACAATGATGCCAAAAATCAAGTCATGTCTGCATAATGACTTAGTACAGTATTACTTTTTTTCCAATGTCGTGCCATAACCAAGGGGGTCTAAATATATATGCTCCCCTGTTTGCAGCTATAACAGCTTCCACTCTTCTGGTAAGGCTTTACACAAGATTTTAGAGTGTTTCTGTTGGATTTTTTGCCATTCATCCAGTAGATCATTTTTAAAGGCCAGGTACTCATGTTGGACAAAAAGGCCTGGCTCGCAATCTTCATTGCAGTTCATCCTAAAGGTGTTTGATGCAGTTGAGGTAAGGCCTCTGAGCAGGTCAGTCAAGCTTTTCCACACCAAACTTATCCAACCATGTCTTCATGGACCTTGCTTTGTCCACTGGGGCACAGTCATGCTGGAGAAGCAAAGGGCCTTCCCCAAACTGTTCCCACAAAGCATTGCATTGTCCAAAATGTTGTGGTGTGCTGAAGCATTAAGATTTCCCATCACTGAAACGGGCCGAGCCCAACCCCTGAAGACAGGCCCATACCATTATCCCTCCTCCACCAAACTTTACAGTGGGTTCAGGCAGGTAACATTCTCTTGGCATCCGCCAAGCTCAGACTTGCACATCAGACTGCCAAACAAAGAAGCGTGATTTGTCCCGCTAAAGTACAAGTTTCCACTGCTCCAGAGTTCATTGATGGCATGCTTCACACCACTCCATTTGATGCTTGACATTATATTTGGTGATGCGAGGCTTGAATGCAGCTTCTCGGCCATGGAAACTGTCAGGGAGCTAACCCATGACCATTTATGAACTATGGGCATGTACCCTCATAACATACACACACACACACACACACACACAGAGCAGGTAGCATTACACGGTCTGTTTGCCGGCATTGACATCTGTAATGTTTGACTCAGACGAAGCGGTGTAGGATGTGTTTGGTGTGTGTTGAATTAATGTGCGTATTATGTTCATGGGGAAGTCTGTACATGTTCAATGTGTTGTGTGATTTAGCCAGTTAACATAACGTGACCAGCATGTATAAGTTCTGTTTATACCAATACTCATTGTACAAAAAACCATAAGATTATTCATGATGTTAAAACATTTATTTGATAGTTTATACAGATTAACAGATATACTTACTAGCAGTGAAACATCAGTTGCCAAATCTGTGCTGTATAAACCTTGAGGTATTTAGACCTGGTATTCGTGTCACCTGAATAGACCGGTCCATGTTTTCTTGAGGTCAGTATAAGGGTCCATACAGTTGCAGTGAAACAAATGTATTTCTGGGTGGTCTTTCATGCTTATGTCTTGTGGGTTTAAAACTGTATTGATATTCGGGTTTTGTATGTAGTATGTGTTTGTATGGCTAAAGGTTTTATATGGTAATTGTGCCTGGGCTTACCCATAGAGTGGTACGCTCCCGAGGGCGGGGTTTAGAATGTAAAATGCCGCAAGAGATGTGCTCTGGCGGCAAGGTTGGCATGCTTGTGCTCTTGTTCGATTCACAATGGCAGTGAACTGACTTTTTAAGATTTTGATTGTTTCGTTTTTGTAATATGTCTAACTTGATACTGGGGACCTTTGTCACCGATTGCACAATAAATGCACCTGCAATGGGACTTTAGTGGACTGGTTACTTTTTACCCCGGCCGCAAAGGGGTAAAAAGGCTGGGGTAAACAGAAACCCATTTAATGAATCTTCTGCAGCACAGTTTTTGTACTGATATTAACACCAGTGAACGTTTGGACTATGAGTGCTGAGGCGCAGAGTGCTTAAAATACTCAGTGACCCCGCTCTGTGATTTTACATAGTCTTCCGATTCATGCCCGAGTTACTGTTTCACAAACTGCCTTACTGCAAAGGTGTCATCCTCTCACAGTACCATGCTTGAATTCACTAAGCTCTTCAGAGGCCCATTTCAGAAAGGAGGTTAAGTGAAAACTCTGAGTATGTTAACCCTGAAATGAGGGAAACTCTGGGTTTTCCGTTTCAGAATGGAAGGATTGTCAAACCCGAGAAAGCAAGTTAAGTCAAGTCCGTTTCTGAAAGAGAGGTAACTTATACTCAGAGTCAGTTACCATGGTAACTTACTCTGTGAACCTAACCTGGTCGGGAGCAGGTTTTCTTCGTTAAACCCAAAGTTTATTCGGTCTCCCCTTTTTTAAAACGTAAGCAATGTTTAAATACATCATTCATTCATTCATGCTGCAAAAACGCTTTTCCTAAGTATTTTGACTGGAAACAAAAAGACAAAAATACTAAGAAAATATTTTTTTGCAGTGCTGGTACATTCATTCATTGCACATATTTTCATCATGCAGACACTCTGAAAGTGACAAAAAAATGGCATGTCCTCTTATACGGAATCCTTTAGATGAGGATACTACATTAATTTGTAGGGAGTTACATTTACATCGGGATATGATTATTTAGATTTTTTGCCATATCTGCATGCATATTTATTTGAGCAGAACCATTTTTAAATGGTAGTTTTACATATAACATCAGGGATGCAGAGCACATTAGTAAGGCCACTGTAAGCAGAGCGATGAGGAAAGTGTGACTCGCTCTGACGCTCTTTATGAGAACTTTTGTGTAGTTTTCCAAGCACAAACCCATCAAAAATGAAGCTGATTACTTTATGGAATGGAAGGATGCCAGATGGAAGGGTAGTTCGAGATATATGCCTTAACCACCACCACAGCTGTTAAATTTATTTGGTCATCTTTATTTATTACTTTAATACAAAAGCATCAATTATTCTTTCTCCTGTTGGATTTGTAATATTCTTCCAATACTTGGTATTGTGGCCATCTTCTTCATCCGTTCTTCATTATTTTGTTGGCTGAGTAGAAGTCAAATGTTAATTTCATTACTCTAATTAAGAAATGCAACAGTTTGGATTAGAGAACATTTAATTATGTGAAAACAGCATTAGACTACGTTGAAAAAGCTGCAGCGCACTGAAATAGACACGGAGTGATATTTATTTAATAAGTAAAATGTTTGTTAAGTCATGTAGCCTACACTCATGAACCTTTTATGCTTAAAGCTTTACCTGATTGAATGGTTAGCTGCTTTTTGTTTTAGTTTTTTTTGCCTGTGGGATACCATGAAAATTAATATTAGTTCAATAACTTACTTTTCTACCAGTTTTTACCTTTGATATTATAACAGTGATTAAGAATTATAGTTACATATTCACTTGGAAGTATGCAGACGTCTTTTTGTCGGCTGCTGTTGCTAGGGCTGGGCGGTATGACGGTATATATCATTACCGCGGAATAAATTGTCTATCGTTACAGATTTTGCTATATCGTGTATTCTGCAGTATGCAAATATATATGTATAACATAGTACTACTTAAAAGTTATATTCACCTTGGAGTGACAAGGAAACATGCATGAATGAGAAAATAAAGAGTGGGACGCACTTGATAGCTATTAAGTGCAATAAGCAGTGAAAAAGTACTCAATGCGGTGCTCGCGCTGACTGACAAACCCACAGAGAAAGCACCTCTCTCAGACAGCATGCGATCTCCAATTTGGGACTTGCATGATGTTTAATAAAGCTATTAAGCGTAATAAGCAGTGAAAACTAACTCAATCCGCTGCTCGCGCTGACTGACACACAGCCTAAGCTCATGCACTGAAAGCCCCTCTCTCAGACAGCATGTGATCGCAAAAACAGATCTCTTTCGTGCTTGAATGGTCAAATATGCACAACTGTCATGGTATCCCACAGGCAAAATAAAAATAAAATAAAAAGCAGCTAAACATTGTCAAAATGCCCGTCGTGTGGAGTAATCACATAAACACAGATACTTTATTTACATTTATTTAACACATAACCAACTAAGTATATCAGTATATTGGATCCGTGCAGTTGGTCTTAAAGGGACAGCAGTCTAATTTACCTGCTGCTGTCTGTCATTAATGTTAATCACTCACTGCACTTTACTGAATCACTTTTGGATCTTTAATAAGAATCAGTTCATGTTTGATTCACACAGTGGAATAAGAATCAGTTCATGTTTGATTCATACAGTGAAGACTATGCAGTGTTTTATTTATACTCTTCATTCAATTTATGTAAAATTTCCTTCTACATGTTGAATAAACCTACTGTAGCCTACCATAGCTGAATAAATTAAAAGTTTATTTTATATAAATTTGTGTTATTGTGTTTGTAATTTGCTTCTTTTTCTTATTTGTATTAACAAATAAAATTGCTATATCAAGATATTGTTATCGTGAAATAAAATGTATCATACCGTGAAATAAGATTTTGGTCATATTGCCCACCCCTAGCTGTTGCCATGGTGAATCATAATTTCGAAGCTCCATTGATCATGGCTTTTCATAGTCATGGTGCACACGCTAAACTCGACTCTGAGTAGGTTGTCTCTAACTCAATTCAGCTGTTCTGAACCCGACAACACCCATCTCAGGGTTAGTCAACTCAGTGTTCAAGTTTCAGTTGGCTGAACCTCCTTATTGAAACGGGCCCCAGAACAACCCATTTGTTTTTGCTTGTGTACACAGACTGCATGGCTAGGTGCTTGATTCTATATACCTATGGGAATGGGTATAATTGAAACACCTGAATTTAATAATTAAGAGGTGTGTCCCATACCTTTGTCCATAGAGTATATATTATATCTTATTTTATCTTTATATATAAATCTTTCGAGACTGATAATATTACCAAGACTGATTCTCCTTCCTCTGGGTTAGGACAACTGACAGTGAAAAAATCTGGATCTGGATCTTTCTGTTCTGGAACAGGGATGGGAGGTGGAAAGCCAAACTGCTGAAAAGCTCTCTGGACATAGTTGTGACCAACACCATGGAAATTAGTGCACAGACTTCAGGGGAGACTTTGCGTTAAGCTCTCTGCAATGAAATAAGAAAAACATTTAAAATAAATAAATAAAAAACTTATTGATTTGTGCTAAAACTTCTAAATTTGTGAAGTAATGCATTTTAAAAAAAGTGATCAAAAATCAAATAACCCCCTATATGTTAAAACAAATACTTAATTCTCAAGGCAAACAGAAAATGACAAAGGATAGTTCACCCAAAAATGAAAATTACCCCATCATGATTTACTCACCCTCAAGGCATAAGGTCCAGTGAGAATATGCTAGTCTCGCAAGAACCAAGGTTTGTTTACAGTAGCAAAGGAAGCAAAGTTTCCTTTGTTAACAAAAGAAAACCAGTCTCCTCTTGGCTTATATCGAAATCCTCCAAAATTCTTCTTTACAAATCCTTGTTTTGCACTTCTAATTTGTGACCAGTGTTTTGTTTTGCTCTCTCCTCTGCGCTTCTGCATTTGTCACTTCTCACCGGAGCTTACACTACGCCAACGTCCTACTGGAACGCCACTCTCTTGTAAATGAGTGTATGAGAGTTAGTGGAAGCTAGAGATTATGGTTTAAAAAATTTTAAAGCTACAGCCCGTAAGTTGTCTCTTTGTCGGCATCTCTGTTTGAAAACCTGCAATTGCAGCTGTGTGCGGAATTATCTTCCTTGCGTGGGTTGTGCACCGGCATGGCTCCAGCGTGGATGAATCTAATGTTTTGAGGAGTATGTGTGGCAGTCAGTCACCGCGCCGGTATGGATATTGTACTTTGCACTCACAGATTCTAGCCTGCGTCTTGGAATATATGTCTCAAATAAGCATTTTCACTGGATATTGTCATCTGAACAAGTAACAAGTCTGCCACATTTGTTCTGACCAACTGAGGAAAAAAGCATTACAATAAATCGTGCTACCAATGGTGATTTAATCTAAATTAGCTCATATCACATCAAACCGTGCAAATTATTATTATTGTTATACTTTATTCTCAAATTGTTAATGTTAACAACATCAGCACTGCGTGAGTATGAGTATAGTGCATATAAGCGAGTAGATTTCAATTTCTGTACAGTCTAATTTCTAATCGTCATACCACTCGAATTTCATATTAAGAAATTATTTTAACCCAAAAAGCAAATTATGCTCCCTTCGAACTGGTTTTCTTTAAAATACAAATCTTGTGTAATCCCAGGCTATCTGTAATCAGAAGCACATTTAAAACTGGAATATAATTTAATTTCTTTCACATGTGTTTCATAAACACACAATTCTTTCTGGATTACAATCCGCCATCAAAATTATACATTGAATTATTCTGGCTGCTGTGAGAAAAGGCTATAAAAGATCGGCCACCTGCATGATCCTCACATGCGATAGCCTAGTAGCCGGTACAACTTCTTTATGTTTACAGATGTGACGTAATGACGCAGTGCTATGCTCGAGTTTCCTGCGAAAACCTACCCGTACCACTCAATTTAGAAAACAGTATTATAAGCTGACCGTTGTGAATAGGGCTAAAATAAGGCGATAGTTTCGAACACTGGCTGGTTATGTACTTGCTCAAATATTGATTTCACATCATTTTTAACCAAAAAAAAGTTACAGACTTCATCTTTAAATATAGACATTTTTCTTACCATGATGCATCGATTTGCTTCAGGGGGCCTATATTAACCTCTCGGAGCCGCGTGGAGCACTTTTTATGATGGATGGATGCAGTTTATTGGACTATTGAATATTACCACCCATTCACTTCATATTATAAAGCTTGGAAGAGCCAGGACATTTTTAAATATAACTCTGATTGTATTCGTCTGAAAAAAAAAAAAGTTATATACACCTGGGATTGGTTGAAAGAGAAGCTTGAGTAAATCAGGGGTTAATTTAAATTTTTGGGTGAACTATCCCTTTAAGATGATTGTTTATCGATCATTATAGATCAGGGATCCTCAAATCTGGCCCACGAGATCCACTTTCCTGCAGAGTTGAGCTCTAACCCTAATCAAACACACCTGAGCATGCTAATCAATGTCTTCAGGATCATTAGAAAATCACAGGTAGCTGAGTTTGATCAGGGTTGGAGCTAAACTCTGCAGCGCATTGGACCTCCAGGGCAAGATTTGAGGAACTAGTTCAATAACTTACTTTTCTACCAGTTTTTACCTTTGATATTATAACAGTGATTAAGAATTATAGTTACATATTCACTTGGAAGTATGCAGACGTCTTTTTGTCGGCTGCTGTTGCTAGGGCTGGGCGGTATGACGGTATATATCATTACCGCGGAATAAATTGTCTATCGTTACAGATTTTGCTATATCGTGTATTCTGCAGTATGCAAATATATATGTATAACATAGTACTACTTAAAAGTTATATTCACCTTGGAGTGACAAGGAAACATGCATGAATGAGAAAATAAAGAGTGGGACGCACTTGATAGCTATTAAGTGCAATAAGCAGTGAAAAAGTACTCAATGCGGTGCTCGCGCTGACTGACAAACCCACAGAGAAAGCACCTCTCTCAGACAGCATGCGATCTCCAATTTGGGACTTGCATGATGTTTAATAAAGCTATTAAGCGTAATAAGCAGTGAAAACTAACTCAATCCGCTGCTCGCGCTGACTGACACACAGCCTAAGCTCATGCACTGAAAGCCCCTCTCTCAGACAGCATGTGATCGCAAAAACAGATCTCTTTCGTGCTTGAATGGTCAAATATGCACAACTGTCATGGTATCCCACAGGCAAAATAAAAATAAAATAAAAAGCAGCTAAACATTGTCAAAATGCCCGTCGTGTGGAGTAATCACATAAACACAGATACTTTATTTACATTTATTTAACACATAACCAACTAAGTATATCAGTATATTGGATCCGTGCAGTTGGTCTTAAAGGGACAGCAGTCTAATTTACCTGCTGCTGTCTGTCATTAATGTTAATCACTCACTGCACTTTACTGAATCACTTTTGGATCTTTAATAAGAATCAGTTCATGTTTGATTCACACAGTGGAATAAGAATCAGTTCATGTTTGATTCATACAGTGAAGACTATGCAGTGTTTTATTTATACTCTTCATTCAATTTATGTAAAATTTCCTTCTACATGTTGAATAAACCTACTGTAGCCTACCATAGCTGAATAAATTAAAAGTTTATTTTATATAAATTTGTGTTATTGTGTTTGTAATTTGCTTCTTTTTCTTATTTGTATTAACAAATAAAATTGCTATATCAAGATATTGTTATCGTGAAATAAAATGTATCATACCGTGAAATAAGATTTTGGTCATATTGCCCACCCCTAGCTGTTGCCATGGTGAATCATAATTTCGAAGCTCCATTGATCATGGCTTTTCATAGTCATGGTGCACACGCTAAACTCGACTCTGAGTAGGTTGTCTCTAACTCAATTCAGCTGTTCTGAACCCGACAACACCCATCTCAGGGTTAGTCAACTCAGTGTTCAAGTTTCAGTTGGCTGAACCTCCTTATTGAAACGGGCCCCAGAACAACCCATTTGTTTTTGCTTGTGTACACAGACTGCATGGCTAGGTGCTTGATTCTATATACCTATGGGAATGGGTATAATTGAAACACCTGAATTTAATAATTAAGAGGTGTGTCCCATACCTTTGTCCATAGAGTATATATTATATCTTATTTTATCTTTATATATAAATCTTTCGAGACTGATAATATTACCAAGACTGATTCTCCTTCCTCTGGGTTAGGACAACTGACAGTGAAAAAATCTGGATCTGGATCTTTCTGTTCTGGAACAGGGATGGGAGGTGGAAAGCCAAACTGCTGAAAAGCTCTCTGGACATAGTTGTGACCAACACCATGGAAATTAGTGCACAGACTTCAGGGGAGACTTTGCGTTAAGCTCTCTGCAATGAAATAAGAAAAACATTTAAAATAAATAAATAAAAAACTTATTGATTTGTGCTAAAACTTCTAAATTTGTGAAGTAATGCATTTTAAAAAAAGTGATCAAAAATCAAATAACCCCCTATATGTTAAAACAAATACTTAATTCTCAAGGCAAACAGAAAATGACAAAGGATAGTTCACCCAAAAATGAAAATTACCCCATCATGATTTACTCACCCTCAAGGCATAAGGTCCAGTGAGAATATGCTAGTCTCGCAAGAACCAAGGTTTGTTTACAGTAGCAAAGGAAGCAAAGTTTCCTTTGTTAACAAAAGAAAACCAGTCTCCTCTTGGCTTATATCGAAATCCTCCAAAATTCTTCTTTACAAATCCTTGTTTTGCACTTCTAATTTGTGACCAGTGTTTTGTTTTGCTCTCTCCTCTGCGCTTCTGCATTTGTCACTTCTCACCGGAGCTTACACTACGCCAACGTCCTACTGGAACGCCACTCTCTTGTAAATGAGTGTATGAGAGTTAGTGGAAGCTAGAGATTATGGTTTAAAAAATTTTAAAGCTACAGCCCGTAAGTTGTCTCTTTGTCGGCATCTCTGTTTGAAAACCTGCAATTGCAGCTGTGTGCGGAATTATCTTCCTTGCGTGGGTTGTGCACCGGCATGGCTCCAGCGTGGATGAATCTAATGTTTTGAGGAGTATGTGTGGCAGTCAGTCACCGCGCCGGTATGGATATTGTACTTTGCACTCACAGATTCTAGCCTGCGTCTTGGAATATATGTCTCAAATAAGCATTTTCACTGGATATTGTCATCTGAACAAGTAACAAGTCTGCCACATTTGTTCTGACCAACTGAGGAAAAAAGCATTACAATAAATCGTGCTACCAATGGTGATTTAATCTAAATTAGCTCATATCACATCAAACCGTGCAAATTATTATTATTGTTATACTTTATTCTCAAATTGTTAATGTTAACAACATCAGCACTGCGTGAGTATGAGTATAGTGCATATAAGCGAGTAGATTTCAATTTCTGTACAGTCTAATTTCTAATCGTCATACCACTCGAATTTCATATTAAGAAATTATTTTAACCCAAAAAGCAAATTATGCTCCCTTCGAACTGGTTTTCTTTAAAATACAAATCTTGTGTAATCCCAGGCTATCTGTAATCAGAAGCACATTTAAAACTGGAATATAATTTAATTTCTTTCACATGTGTTTCATAAACACACAATTCTTTCTGGATTACAATCCGCCATCAAAATTATACATTGAATTATTCTGGCTGCTGTGAGAAAAGGCTATAAAAGATCGGCCACCTGCATGATCCTCACATGCGATAGCCTAGTAGCCGGTACAACTTCTTTATGTTTACAGATGTGACGTAATGACGCAGTGCTATGCTCGAGTTTCCTGCGAAAACCTACCCGTACCACTCAATTTAGAAAACAGTATTATAAGCTGACCGTTGTGAATAGGGCTAAAATAAGGCGATAGTTTCGAACACTGGCTGGTTATGTACTTGCTCAAATATTGATTTCACATCATTTTTAACCAAAAAAAAGTTACAGACTTCATCTTTAAATATAGACATTTTTCTTACCATGATGCATCGATTTGCTTCAGGGGGCCTATATTAACCTCTCGGAGCCGCGTGGAGCACTTTTTATGATGGATGGATGCAGTTTATTGGACTATTGAATATTACCACCCATTCACTTCATATTATAAAGCTTGGAAGAGCCAGGACATTTTTAAATATAACTCTGATTGTATTCGTCTGAAAAAAAAAAAAGTTATATACACCTGGGATTGGTTGAAAGAGAAGCTTGAGTAAATCAGGGGTTAATTTAAATTTTTGGGTGAACTATCCCTTTAAGATGATTGTTTATCGATCATTATAGATCAGGGATCCTCAAATCTGGCCCACGAGATCCACTTTCCTGCAGAGTTGAGCTCTAACCCTAATCAAACACACCTGAGCATGCTAATCAATGTCTTCAGGATCATTAGAAAATCACAGGTAGCTGAGTTTGATCAGGGTTGGAGCTAAACTCTGCAGCGCATTGGACCTCCAGGGCAAGATTTGAGGAACCCTGTTATAGATCATTGTTTCTTTTATATATATATAAAAAAAAATGTGTCAAATGTTTGCATTAGTACTAAAAGTAAACCAAATAACATAGGATGCCAATGCCAAGTAAGTATTATAATTTGTTTTGTCTAGCATATTGACAAGAAAAAAACAAAAGTACTCTTAATTTGTTTCCTTGAAAAATTACTTCAATGTTTAGCAATGGATAGTTAATTAAGAATAGTTCAATTTAAAAGCATTAAATGAAATGTATTAATATTTAAGTTTTTAAATAAGTCAATGGTGAAATGCAATTGTGATCAAATATAATTGTGAAATTTCACTGGTATTGGTATCACCTAATGCAATTTTGATATTGTGAAATATTTAAAAAGAAGTATATCATATTGAGGGGGACAAATGATACAAGGGCACCTCTAATAGAAATTATTTTTAAAAGCCTGATATATAAGCTTTTTTTTTTGGTAATACAAAGGTTCTTTGTAATAGACAAAAGGTTCTCTAGAACAGTGGTTCTCAATTCCAGTCCTGGGGTACCACTGCTCTGCACATTTTGTATGTCTCTCTTATCTGACACCCTCGGTTAAGTTCATGGATCACCCTCCTAACGAGCTGATGATCTGAATCAGGTGCGTTAAATAAGGAAGACATACAAAATGTGCAGAGCAGTGGCACCACAGGACTGGAATTGAGAACCATTGCTCTAGAACAGGGGTGGCGAACGTCGGTCCTGGAGAGCCGCAGCCCTGCAGAGTTTTGCTTCAACCCTAATCAAACACACCTGAACATGCTAATCAAGGTCTGAAGGGTTACTAGAAAGCTACAGGCAGGTAGATTTTAATTAGGGTTGGAGCTGTACTCTGCAGGGCTGCGGCTCTCCAGGACCGGAGTTCGCCACCCCTGCTCTAGAATATAAAAAGACACTACACACTCAATGTCATATAATGCTTTTTATGACACCAAAATGCTTCTTTTAAGAATACTTCACTGAGAGTTTTCTTGGGAAAACAAAAATTATTTGTCATTGTTTCGTCCTAGCACCTTTATTTTTAGTAGTGTACATTATAAAAAAATTTAAAAAACTACCAGTACTCGCTCTTAGTACAGGTGAGAGACTGCACCTGTGGAAGCAGATAGTGTTTAGCTCTTCCATGTACCAGCGGCAGACGTCCTCCAGAGGGTCTCTCCGTAACAGGCTGCTTTCAACTAGGTGCTCATTCCAGGACTCGGGCCAGGGTTCAGTATTCTCCTCAATGCAATGCAAGATCTCCTTATCATGTGGAGAGGAGATCTGTGCACCATTGTGCCAGTAAACCTACAGAAAATCCACAAAGCTGAATCTGATAAATTGAACATCTTAAGGCTGGAATACACTACACGACTTTTAAAATCTGAACAGATTTGAAAACACTGGGGATCGTACACTTACCGACTTGTGATAGTCACAGAAGTAAAACTGGCCGTCATACTAAACGACTGACTACCAGACTTTAAAGTTGTTCAGATCACAACAAACTCACACCTTGTTTCTATGACATGCATGAAAACAATGTGTTCAAAAATCTGCTGAAAATATAAAACATCTTTGATATCCTCCGACTGGATGGATACAAAGTCTGAAGCTAAAAAAAAAAAATCAAGAGTCTGTGACCATCATGCACTATGTGATTTTCTATGAAATCTATCAACTCAAATCTGCAGACTGGCTCTGACTTTCAGCAACTAGCGTCAACTTCTCTAGACTTTAAATCAGCGGAAAATCGGGGCAAAAATCGTGTATTGTTTTCCAGCCCTTAGACTCACTGTTCTGAGGTATATACAAGACATACTTTAGCATGCTTATGTTATGGTTTTTCCTTTGAAATATCAATGATATTAAACTACAGCCCCTGGCAGCAACAATAAAAATACATATATTTGCACTGTGTTACAATTCACATTCTGAAACAGACTGTTTCATCTCCATAACATATTAGCAGCTTCAAAGTGATGAACAGGAACATAAACTCAACTATGAAGACAATTCATTATTATTTAGCTGAAGTCAGCTCAGTGCTGGTTCGGTTCAGATAGGGCTACACAATGAATCATATTTTAATCGTGATCATTTTACATTTTGACTTCAAATGAAAAAAACGAAACTTTTTTTTTTGTCAGAAATAAATATTTCATAACATTAAGTTTTGCAACAGGAGCTGGAAATTCTGTATTACTGTTCAAAGGCTGCATTTATTTGATCAAAAATACAGTAAAACGTTATTGTTAAATATTTTTACAATAAAAATATTAAAAATAAAAAACTGTTTTCTATGTTAATATCTTTTCAAATGTCATTCCTGTGACGGCAAATCTGAATTTTCAGCATCATTACTCCAGTCTTCAGTGTCACAAGATCCATCAGAATGAATTCTAATATGCTGATTTGCTGCTCAATAAACATTTCTTAAAATCAGTTTTTGCTGCTTAATACTTAGTATCACTCAATATGTAATTAGTAGTGGAAATTGTGATACACTATAAAGCCCATTTAGCTGGCTGGCCAGGTAAGTTTCAGTTTAGCCAACTCTGGGTTTGAAATGAATTGTGGGTCCGTCGCTTCGCGTTGGGTCCATTGCTTCAGGCAGAAGTTGAAAACTTTAAGCGCCAACGCAGGCGTCAGCCAATCAGATCGCCTTATGCAAATATCCTAGCGCAGACACTAGCCAATAGCGTTCATGCAACACCAGAAGACTAATGTGATTGGCTGTTGTCCCTATGACAGTCGCGTCAGCACCAAGCTTCAGAAACGCTCTCTGTCAAGCGTTAACGCTGTGAATGGGGTGTTAGAAAACTTTTAATGAGGAATTTATGTAGAAAATAAATCTACAAAATAGTCCACCTAATTGTGTCATCATTTACTCACCCTCATGTCGTTCCAACCCTGTATGGCTTTCTTTCTTCTGCAGAACACAAATAAGATATTTTGAGAAACGTCTCGGTGATTTTTATGTCCACACAATGAAAGTCAATGGCAACAAACTGTTTGCTTACCATCATTCTTCAAAATATGTTCTTTTGTGTCCCACAGAAGAAAGAAGGTCATACAGGTCTGGAACAACTTATGACAGAATTTTCATTTGGGGTGTTATATTTTATTGTCTTTTTAGCCCAAGTGTATTTTCTTATTGTAACGAAGGAGAATGGCCTTGACAACTGAAAACTTTAGACAATTTCATAAATTCATATTAAAATAGGATTAGCAGATGCTCACCTTGTATCCATTGTCCTCTTTTCTGTTATGAGACGCAGTGATCATGACTCCAGCTGCAGCTTCATACTTCATCACAGCATATGGCTGGAGGACAAAATGATGGAAATACAATTCACAGGATTGGAGTTCCAGTTTGTTCATTATATTTGCTCCTAAATATCTTTCCCAAATAACAACAACTTGAGAAAGGTATTTTAGTTTTTCTACATACTAGTCAAGTCAAGTCAAGTCACCTTTATTTATATAGCGCTTTTAACAATACAGATTGTGACAAAGCAAGCGTCCTGGAGATGTCCTGGAGATGTTGTCCGACATGAGCTCCGCCCCGACTCTGCTGGGGTGCAGACCATCAGCGCGAAACAGCCTAGGACGCTCCCAGAAAAGATTCCAGTTGTTAACAAAGAGCAGTTTCTGTTCTTTACACCATGACAATAACCATTCATTTAAAGCAAAAAGCCTACTGAACTTTTCGTGTCCTCGTCGATACGTGGGAAGCGGTCCTGACACGATGATCGTCGTCGCAGGTGTCTTTTTCACCGTCTCGATCAGGCTCCTGAAGTCCCTCTTCAGCGTCTCCGTCTGCCGCAGCTTGGTGTCGTTAGCCCCCGCGTGAAGCACGACCGCTCCGGGGCTCTCGTCACCCTTCAGGATCGCGGGTATCTGCGCAGGAACATCGAGAACACGAGCACCAGGGAAACAGTGAGTGTGCACTTTACCTTCAGCTAACGTAGCACGGACGTGCCGGACGATGGAGTCTCTGATGATCACAGCGTCGCGTTCCGTCTCGCGGAGGGGAGCGAAGCGGTTCCGGGTGGAGATCTCGAAGACCGGAGGCGGCGGAGGGGGAGAGGTCGTCGTAAATTACTACTGTAATTTAAACGCATAAAAAAATAAAAATCTTTCACATGTTCTTACCACAAATGGGGTAGGCACATATGTAGAGAACAGATAGACAGCGATATCTTTACAAAGCATAACAGCTGCAGTCAACCTTGCAAGTCTGCAGAGAAAAAATACATATTTTTTACACTGTTACACAGATGTGAACATGATTCTGAAATAAACATGATTCTGAATAAGATGTTAACATGATCCAAAGTTCCTCTCTTTTATGGACATTGGCTTAATCTGAATAACATAATTGTGTTTCCATAACATAAATAATCTGAATATCATTAGGAGTGCTCCGATATGTCCGGCACGGGTAAAAAAATTAATTATAATGCTGAAGGCGAGGTACTGTACAATTCAGATTTCTTTATTTAATGACTAACAAAGTAATTTGAAAACTTTCTGTGAGATGTAATTTGAGAAGTCTTGTCAGTGTTTAAACCATTCAGCACTTGCACACTCAAAGCGCACACACACATACAGCTCACAAAATCAGGCTTGCCCCTTGTGAAAACTATTGTGCAGCAACTGCCCCATTGTAAAAACAAAAATGCACTGCATGATCAAACATTTAGGTGAGATAATGCGTTAAAGTCCTAATGGTTAGAGAGTCGGACTCATAACCCAAAGGTTGTGGGTTCGAGTCTCGTACCGGCAGGGATTGTAGGTGGGGGGAGTGAATGTACAGCGCTCTCTCCCACCTTCAATACCACGACTGAGGTGCCCTTGAGCAAGGCACCGAACACCGAAAGTGTTCACTGCTGTGTGTGTGCACTTAGGATGGGTTAAACGCAGAGCACTAATTCCTAGTATGGGTAACCATACTTGGCCATGTCAGTAAACTTTCAGTTCATGTGATCTTCATTTGTTGGTCTTTGTTTGTTGTGTAGACCTCTATTTAAACATCTTAGCAAATAATCTATTAATTATTTGTTCATTGCAGTACTCAATCTAAAGTGGAAACTATTCGTCATTTGCAAATGTTTATAAATAACAAAACATTAATACCTTTATGAGCAGTCATCTCAATGGCAAAAAGTGTCCCGAAAGACCTGAATTTACCCCATTCACACATCTTTGCTAATCATTTGTTCAAGTTTTTGCAATAGCCAAAAGTAGTCTAAAGTTGAAACTATTCATAATTTGTACATTTTTATAAACTATTACTAATCATTTAGTATCTTTATGGGCATTGGACTTTTAGCTATTGTAACAAGGTTTGTGTAAAGGGTGGCTGGTTAAGTTTAGTTAAATGCTTGCTAAAGACAAAACAGATTGTTATTTTGGTGCAAAAAAAAAGTTTTTATTGCCTCAACACTCACATTAGTATACTACTCTTCAGTATATCATTAAACAGGATATTCATTCAATCATAAATAAACAGGGGAAAACAAACTTGTTAATTAATCAAAATAATATAATATAAACAGATTAAACCGTGTTCCCTTATAATGATCAAATTGACCCCTGTACAATGTTGACCACTTAACCAACCCTTAAACCTACCCATACCTGTCCCCAACCTTACCCGTATTACACCTCAATAGCAGCAAAAGCTTTTAATCACTTTATAACATCTGTTAAAATCATTTGTAGATTTTCAATAAGTGCTTGATAATATGGAATTGGAAGTTTAATTACATGTTTTATTTTTATTTTATAATGATTTGTTTGAACAGTATCTAATGTTTAATAAGTTTATTAGCAAACAATAAAGGGATACTCCACCCCAAAATGTAAATGTTGTCATTAATCAACATTTGATTAACCCCCCCCCCCCCCTCATTTCATTCCAAACCCGTAAAAGCTTCGTTCGTCTTCGGAACACAATTTAAGATATTTTGGATGAAAACTGGGAGGCTTGTGACTGTCCCATTGACTGCCAAGTAAATTACACTGTCAAAGTTCAAAAAGGTATGAAAGACATCGTCAGAATAGTCCATCTGCCATCAGTGGTTCAACCGTAACGTTATGAAGCGACGAGAATACTTTTTGTACGCAAAGAAAACAAAAATAACGACTTACATTTTCTATGTGTATTTACGCTTTGATATGAATGAAAACAGCGCATCCGTGCAGCGCAGTTGACACAGAAGAGTGTACGCTGCTTGCGTTCAGCGGATATTCTCCAAAATGGCACTACGGTGATGTGGAGAGACACAGAGGAGACGAATTGTTGAATGAAGTCATTATTTTAGTTTTCTTCGCGTACAAAAAGTATTCTCGTCGCTTCATAAAATTCAGATTGAACCACTTTGGATGGATTATTCTGACGATGTCTTTCATACTTTTCTGGACCTTTACAGTGTAATTTACTTGGCAGTCAATGGGACAGTCACAATCCTCCTGGTTTTCATCCAAAATATCTTAAATTGTGTTCCGAAGACGAACTAAGCTTTTAGGGGTTTGGAACAACATGGGGGTAAGTGATTAATGACTACATTTTCATTTTGGGGTGGAGTATCCCTTTAACAAGCACATTATCACACGTTTCTAACTCTTTGAATATATATCAACTAATGCTCCATTAAGCACTATATAGTGTTTGTTAATGATTTATTAATGAAAATTATTATAAAGTAAAAAAAATAAAAAATTGTTATATAAAAAAAAACATACACGTTTCAGGATAAGAGAGCCAGACAGAATTTACATGTCTTGCAACTATACCTTTAATTAAAAACTGATAAAGACTGAATGAAATTGGTCACATACTATATAGGATTGGCATTATGTTACATAAGCCATCTTCTAGTTCTAAAACTCTGGTATGTACAAATCAACAGATAAAATACTAGCCTATAATAACAGGCCTATTTAAGAAAGAACATGCTATTCTGTTGATGTACATTAGGTATGACATATGTCAAATTATAAACACAGTAGGGCTGCAACAACTAATCGATAAAATCGATTATTATCGCTAATGAAAATCATCGACAGCGATTCTCATTATCGATTAGTCGGGTGTGCCCACAGTGCACGTCCAACTTCAGCCGGTCGCATCAAACTAAAGCACTGAATAACGCATTTCTATGGACAAAATGCATTTAAAAATAGTGGAGGAAACAGAATGAGCTCCTGTAGAAAAGGTACATGATCCAAGCTGCCCAAAAACATGAGAAATCTTTATTTTAAGCTTCAAGCTGATGCATTAGCGTAATGCTTGCCCTGTCAGACACTTTGACAGATACGTGTGTGCATCCTCAGCGCAAAAAACTTTCAGTTAACGGTCATATCCTTATCTGTAAATTACACAAATTCACACGAGCCTTTCCATTTTTGCATAATAGGTTTAAAAGTCAACATGCAGTGCGAGTAATTTATGAGAATAAGAACTGTGAAGGGACATCAGCGTGTGATTGTAATATAAATGTCAGACGCTTTTACAGGATAAAGAAATGACGGAGACGGACTGTGATCAAAGTGCAGGCAATGCGTGTTCATGCAGAACATTACTATGATTTTATTCGTCTTTATTATCTTTATTATTAAAATTTTCGATCTAGAGATTTAAACTATATTCACTAAATAGCCTACAGTGATTAACAAATTTATTAAAACAAATTTATGTAAGGTTTTTAACCAATTTTGTAAGGTTTGTGCCACTGCTGCTCTTAACTAACAGTATTGGTAATTATCAAAATCATTTTTTAGCTTTCTGTATTGGTTAGTTCTCCAATATGTGTAAGCTCTTTAGTAACAGTAGTAGGCTATTTCTAATGCTAGAATATAATTATTGCTGTTATCTATGAAAGAAAGGCAGAAAAAAATTGTCAAGTGCTTTATAGTGTTTTTTTATTCAGATACCCAATTAGTCAAAAAGTACATAAACAATGCCAGCAAGCACGCAAGCTGTTATCAAAGGCAAAGGAGGCCATTTTTGTTATTATGTGAATAAATACTATTTAGTCGTTTCGGTTTGTTCTTTGCCCAATAAATGACAATAACATTTTTAGATTTAACTTTTTTTTTTGACAGATTCCTAAAATATTTGTGTTTTCTCTATTATGACAGGTGGTCTAATAAATTGTTAAGCACTGTATGTTTTCATAGCATTCAGTTGGCACATTTGTTTGAAGAACATTGGGCAGAATGTGGAATTAGAGTGTTTTTGTCAATAAAATTAAAATAAAGAAAGTTTTAGATCCGATTAGATTCCGGGGGGTGGGG
>NW_015506488.1:136944-137656 GCF_001515645.1 Sinocyclocheilus grahami | reverse complement strand
TGATTTTATTCGTCTTTATTATCTTTATTATTAAAATTTTCGATCTAGAGATTTAAACTATATTCACTAAATAGCCTACAGTGATTAACAAATTTATTAAAACAAATTTATGTAAGGTTTTTAACCAATTTTGTAAGGTTTGTGCCACTGCTGCTCTTAACTAACAGTATTGGTAATTATCAAAATCATTTTTTAGCTTTCTGTATTGGTTAGTTCTCCAATATGTGTAAGCTCTTTAGTAACAGTAGTAGGCTATTTCTAATGCTAGAATATAATTATTGCTGTTATCTATGAAAGAAAGGCAGAAAAAAATTGTCAAGTGCTTTATAGTGTTTTTTTATTCAGATACCCAATTAGTCAAAAAGTACATAAACAATGCCAGCAAGCACGCAAGCTGTTATCAAAGGCAAAGGAGGCCATTTTTGTTATTATGTGAATAAATACTATTTAGTCGTTTCGGTTTGTTCTTTGCCCAATAAATGACAATAACATTTTTAGATTTAACTTTTTTTTTTGACAGATTCCTAAAATATTTGTGTTTTCTCTATTATGACAGGTGGTCTAATAAATTGTTAAGCACTGTATGTTTTCATAGCATTCAGTTGGCACATTTGTTTGAAGAACATTGGGCAGAATGTGGAATTAGAGTGTTTTTGTCAATAAAATTAAAATAAAGAAAGTTTTAGATCCGATTAGATTCCGGGGGGTGGGG
>NW_015506488.1:126076-136845 GCF_001515645.1 Sinocyclocheilus grahami | reverse complement strand
GGGGCAACTGAAATTAGTTGGCCAACTAATCGATTATCAAAATAATCATTATTTGCAGCCCTAAAACACAGTAAAGGTGTATTTGGATCAAGACAGTCCATATGATGCATTGGAGAATGTTACCGTTCACTGGTGCAGCCACTACTTGTTAGGGCACGAGTGTCAAAACCGACCACCAGCCCTCTTGTTTTCAGGTCAGGGAAATATTTGGCTAAGTACTTGTACATCCCCTACAAGAATAATGAAGAAAAGACAGAGTTATCATCATCAAAAGAAATACAAAATGCCAAAAAAATACAAGATATAAATCAAACAAAACAACAAAGAGAACAAGATAAAAGCTTGTGGGTCATGTGTCCAGAGGCAGTATTCCAGATAAATGTGGAGTTGGTCATTGTTGATATGATTGGTCTTCAATTTCAAGGAACATGTCAAATTCACTGCATTAATAATAATAATAAAAAAAATAGAAAAATAAATACAATTGAAAAGCAAAATGCTAACAAAATGGGAATGTGTGTAGAAGTGTTACACACTATTTATACTTACATAGAATCAGCAAACATAGAAGCTATGTCAAGTGTCAAGATATAGTGTAGTGATGAGATAAAACCCCTCTGTATGTGTTGTAATCCAAGCTTTTCTGTTCAGTTTTTCAGCAGCTGGGACGGGCAGAGCGTGTTTGTATGTTGGCCCTTCCTGCAGAGTGACCTCCCACACCGCTCTGTAAAACCAAGATGGCAGCGCAAAGTATGGAGCTTTCTGCTGATGGTTAACTTCCACAAAAAAAGGGTTCTGCTGCTAATGGGTTATAATTTCACTAACAACTTCTAACAACTACTACACTTTTGTAATGACAACATCTTAGCCACGTCTCTATATTAGCATCATATTTACCTTGTCACTTGACATTATTTAGAAATGCATCTCAATGAATATATTTATGAAAACAATGTCCTATCTTATTGCACAGCATCAAAGCAGTAAATAATAACAGCACAGTCCAAAATATCTTAAAGGAGACATATTATGCCCCTTTTTACAATATGTAATATAAGTCTCTGGTGTCCCCAGAATGTATCTGTGAAGTTTCAGCTCAAAATACCGCACATATAATTTATTATATCATTTTGAAAATGCCTATTTTGAGTGGAAGCAGAAACACGCTGTTTTTCGGGCCTGTGTCTTTAAATGCAAATGAGCTGCTGCTCCCCGCCCCTTTTCCAGAATAGAGCTGCCAGTGTTGCCAACTTAGCAATTTTGTTGCTAAATTTAGCAACTTTTCAGACTACCCTAGCAACTTTTTCACCTAAAAGCACCTAGCAACAAATTTAGCAATTTTAAACATTTATTTGGCAACTTTTAGCAACTTTTGATAAGAACTCAGACAATAAAAAGGCACACATTGTCCATCCAAATTACACAAAAAGAGGAAACCACAGATGCCTAGCAGTACACACATCACGAGAATTGATTTAGCTGCTATTTGCAATTGTTCAATTTAATAATAATAATAATAATATAATTTGATAATTGAATAATTGTTCATTTATTATACACTTTGCTAGTAGCTTGTACCTGCGATTGTTGATCAGTTAGTACACTGTAAGAAAAAAAGAAAACCTGTAACCCGAAAACACAATGCGTAATTTAAAATACAGGTAAAAAAACCCATTACGGAAACATAATTTCATATTAACAGTAGATTGTGCCTTATTTTTACAGACGTTTCTTAGAGTGTAGCATACTAACTAACTACTAATACACTGCTTAAAGCATAATTGTTGAGAATGTGTAGAGTTTACTAGCTACTAAAAAAACTTAAATTGCAATCATTTAAAAATGTGTAAGTTTTCAATAATTCAATGCATTTAAAAATACTGTTATTTATATTTTATTATTATATCATGCATATTATTTAAAAAAAAAATCTAAATTAACATATATAAAATATATTTTTTGCTGAGGTTTGATCATTACGCAATGACATCACAATGTAATTTAGCAACTTTTAGCAACAAATCGACCTTCCTTTAGCAACTTTCTCTGAAAATTAGTTGATAACACTGAGAGCTGCACCATTACAGCTCGGACCTGCTAAAAACATCTGTTATGGTTCTGATTATCATGTTTATCACGCTGAAATCATGCGTTTTAAACCATATGAGTTTAAACTAATGTGGAAAATAAAGACATAATATATTACTAGGCCTACTTATTTTCTGCTGCCCATCAACACGGAGATATACATATAAATATATACTATTGTTAAACAGTAATTCAATGGTAAAATCTGAAATTCCACGACTACACTAAATAGATATTGAAATCGACCTTATACTGTGATATATTCTTGCTATGACAATATCATTGAATTACAGATATTCATACTGTCAGATGGCTGTATTTTGATATTTTATTGTTGAAATAATACAAACAGAGTGGTTTCACTTCACGCTTAGTGTAAACAGGCCATTAAATTGAAGGTCAAATAATGAGATTCCATCTGCATACTGTTAACCTGGACTAACCTGTGTGGACTGGATGACAGTTAGGTCATTGATGCAAGCAAACCCCGCACCCATCTCCGCTCTCAAGCCAGCTGTTCCAAACGTCATCCTGGTGCACAACCTCCTCCTCAGCTCCACCACATGGCCCTTTCGCACCAGAGACTCCATCTGCTTCCGTGTCTGAGGATTCTAAAGAGCCAAAAACTAGTGTTGTCATCTTAAATTTCAATTAAAAAAATTATAATTACACCCCTGAACCCAAGCATAAAATGGCCCCTAAGTCTATATTTATCTAGGGTCCCAACATAGTTCCCAAGGCTTCATTTGGGGACTCTTCCCAGCAAATACTGATATATGCAATAATTTGTCTAATTAATAGGCATTTCTTTCATTCATTTATTTTTAAGGACAAACATGATTCGGAGACACCGCAGGCCATTGCAAATGGTAAGTTATTGATCAGATCAAAAATCAATAATGTTCTTACATATAAAAAGTGAAAAGAGGGCAGCGCCAGACACTCTTCCCAGCATTTGCTTTAGTATGTCAGGTTCAGTAATGAGTCAGCTGTAATGCATCTAATCATGGATTTTTTTAAACAGTCTGGACGGAAAAATAATTCCTTTTTTTTTTCCCGTCGCTGAACGCTTATCTCTACAGCCTAGACAGAACAGGCTTCCAATTAATCCAAACATGTAAGCTAGCTGAGACATCTAAATATGTGAACAAAAGAATGCTTAAATAGCATTAAAAGTACACAATCAGTAAAAGTACCACTTAAACATACCACAAAGTGAAATGCCACTTTCCATCTATTTTTGCTGGGCTAATGGCTTTTTTTTGTTTTTGTTCCACAACTGCCAGTTGGTTGCCCCGTAGTGTACTACTATATGCATCAGTCATCCAGTGCTGGCGGAGTTTGACATTTGCAAGAGGAGGTCAGCCAGACATATGACTATTAAATTTGCCTGAGCAACAAAAACCGAAAAGAGATGCAAACTGTACTAATATACTTACAAAACAATGTGTAATTTCTGAACATATCTGAAATAGCACTAAAATAGTTTCAATGTACCATCTCTGAGATCTCAATATTTAAAGCATAAGACTTTTTTGATATATTAAAAACATAGTGATACTATAATATCACCATGGCATACCATGGCATACCACTCATACCATGAGTTTGCATTGGTCTCCTATGTAAGGAATTTTAACTCAGTTGTAAGGGAATTAATTATTATTATTGATTCAGGTTTTGATAGGACTCGGATTTGAAACTTCGAAGTCCACCTGATTAAACCGATTTCAAATTTGTAATGTTACACTTGTCGTCCAGCGAGCCGTGATTTCAGTATCTTTTAACAAACTATGTATCCGTATTCTCCCTGGCCACGGGTGAAATACAATTATGATCATTTGTAAGCTCTTAAAGAGGTAATTATTATCAGTAAGCCACGAGCTAGGTAGCAAGCAAGGGATCTTTTTGGCAACAGTTTTAACCTTGAAATTATATGACACCAGACAGTACTTCTTTATAAATGAAACATGAATTTATTGGCTATTCTAGATTACATCAACTAAACTAAAACACACAAAATTACACACACACATGTACAGGTTCTTGGGATGTGAGTTGACGGAGTTTCATAGTTCTACCTCGTTTTCACAAGTGATTTAGGTTCACCTGAGAGAACTCACAAAGCAGATACTTTAGTTTATGTTTACTCCTTAAATCATCTAGTTCACCAGTTCAGCAGATCGAAGATTTTGTTTGTACTTGCGTTTTGCTGGTTGACAGCTGGAAAGCTGAGGTGATTCCGGCGCTAGGTAAAAGGGAAGGGTCCTGCGGTCATTCTCAGGTCAGATCTGAGAGTCTGCTGGAGAATCTCCTGCTGGACAGGAAGCTATAAAATTGTCTCTTTTGTTGATCGGATTTAACAATTTATGCGTCAAATGGTCATGAGGTCCGTGCGATTCTGTGCGGGGCTCTGTTTAGATACCAGGTTCTCTGTTCTTTGGTCCATTAGATGTTTTATTGATGCTGAAACCAGTCACGAAACCTACTGACCTTCTGTAGCTTAAACGGATCCAGATGGGAGGGGTCAGTTCTTGTTGTCTTAGTATGCTTCGACATGGAGGTGGCCTGGCAAATCATTAGACTGTTAGCATCCGACTAACGCTAGATAGGTGTGTAAAGTCTAACTTTCTAACCACTCCTCTCTCTCTCTCTCTATCCCCGTCACTCCTGGGGTCACTTCCTGTTGATGCCATCACCTCCACTTTGGATTCAGTTTGGCCGGTCTCTCCCCACATACTTTAGTTTTTACTTGTGTTATTGTTTATTTTTGTTTTGACTTTATTCTACCTCTCTTTAATTTTATTGCATTTATTTACATTTGTTTAGCACAAATGTACCAATTCAGCTAAATAGTTTTTTATTAAATTTGATATTTTTTTTTATTTTATTTTTTTATTTACTTTCCCTTTTAATTTCCTACAGCTATTAGGACCCCTTTTGTTTGTTTTGTTTTACTTTTATCTTATTTTAGCTATTTTACCATCACCATCTTCGCGTTTTGTATAGGATTACAGTAGTTCTAGCAACTGTTGTTTCCTTAATGAGTTACACAGGTTATTAGTAGCCTAATCCCTGTTTCCTCTCTACTTCTCCTCACGCCTCAGTGCCAGGCCTAATACGTTGAAGGGCAGCTACCATTGCAACACAATATAGGCTAACATAAAACTAGAAACAATTCCCACTGTTTCTTTTTCTTTTGAGGCACCAACAGCCAGAGAGCCACCACTGTCTCCTAGCCGTGAGTGACAGGTGTGTTAGATTGTTCTGCACCTTTGACGTCGCTCGTTGTTGTCTATTCTACGGACTACAACACCCGTAAAGGGGGAATTTGTAGCGTCTGGACCAATCAAACACACAATTTTTCATTTGATTTAACAAATCAGTTATTCGTTAGATTAACAAATCGTCACAGTCCCCTCAGCAAATAATCTGGATGCCAGGATGTCTGCAACGACACGAGGCCCCCCCCTGGTTACCATGGCAACCCTGACACCAGATACATTTACGACCTTATGGAATGTAAGTAGGGAAAATAACTGCCTTTTTTTAAGGAAGAGACACGGTGCACAGTAGAAATGGACTCTTTTCTAATTAATTCATAGGAGACCCTTTCTTTGATTGAACACACATACCCTTCAGTTCATCGTGTATGTTGTCTTTGAGATGTTATACTGTTTTATGCAGGCTTATGATCGAAACACTCATTCCTGTCATCTTACCTATGTGTAATCCTACCATGTTTAGTATATATGAATTCGCCTTCTGATAAATCTGCTGCATATCAAATGGTACCATAGTTTCATATTCTTATTTCTCTTCTTTACTGCGTTAAGCTTTAACCCTTTCCTATACAAACTGTATGCGTGTGTGTGTATGTGTATGTTAGACCAGTTTAAGTGTTTATGTAGTATGTTAGACTAGTTTAAGTGTTTATGTAGTTAATAAAGTCTTACTTGTATCACACTTGACGTTGTTCATTGTTTGCTCATAACTGGAGTCACTTAATCATGCAGATTTATGCTACAAGCTCTTTGTAGAATTGTACAGTAAGAAAGTTATTTCCCTTAACCAGGAAATTAACGTTCTTAGAATTGACAGACAGTTGACCCTGAGAGGTCAAGTAAATATCTACAGCGGATCTAAATATTTATAATTAATTATAGCTAGTTATGATTAATTATTCATATTTCCCCATGAGCTGATTCGCTACAAATGCCACAGTACTACTATGGTATGTATCCAAAAACCATTGTAGTAACATGGCACATATCAAATTACAATGGTATCACCATCATCTGATATCATCATTGTACCACCACATCCCAACATTTCATTGACTCAAGTTGGCACTGCAATGCAGTGAAATGCAATGTGATACTAAATGCTTCAGAGGGTTTTTTTCTGATAACATTGCTCTTAATGGTCATGACTACAAAAAAAACAAAAACAAAAAAACATACACACACACACAGTCGTATAATTTCTAAGCAGATGCTATATTAAAAAAATTATGAGCACAGTCTGATTAAGACAAACAACATATGAACAATATGAAAACACTTCATAAAGCCACTGACAGTGGCAAGGGTTGGCAACCATTGTCACCAGTGTTGGGGGTAACTCATTACAAATAACGTGAGTTACGTAATCAGATTACTTTTTTTCAAGTAACTAGTAAAGTAACGCATTACTTTTTAATTTTCAAGAGAATATCTGAGTTACTTTTTCAAATAAGTAATGCAATGTATTGATTGACAGCTCTCCTGTCCCCATGTTGAGGGAAATCAGAAAATGTTACTGTAGTTCCAAAATAAATATGAATATGCATTAATTCATCTCACTCTCTGTAACGGGGCTGACAAGACGTAAGACGTGCGGATCCATTCGCAAAGCTTTATCTAAGCAGAAGACAGAGACATGGTCATAACAGGCAGGGTCAAACTATGACAAACAGGTATATGGCGGGCAAAACACAAGAATAGTCCTAGGACTAGCGCAGGTTGACGATCGGCAGACAGAATCAAAAAGGGGCAAGACTAACGGGGTAAATCCAGGAAAACAGGTGAAGACCAGAAACCGAGAAAACAGGCAAGGCAAGACAATACTAGGCTAGGCTAGGCTAGGCTAGGCTAGGCTAGGCTAGGCTAGGCTAGGCTAACGATGGCTCTGTAGTGTAACTATCAACGAATAGGCACTAAACAATACTCGGCAGAGGGAAGGGATCAGAGTGAGTGTTAAATAGTGAGGGAGTGATATGAAACAGCTGGGTGCAATCAGTGTTGTGTGCAATTAGTGAACCAGCTGTGTGCAATCAGTGCAATGAATGATGGGATATGTAGTCCGGGAAGATATGCAACAGTGTGAGTGCGAGAGTCAATGAAAATGGGAAGGGTGACCTCTGATGGTTAGCCGACGGAAGTTCATGGACCGGATTCGTGACACTCACAATAAAAAACACAGATTCAGTATTCCTCAAAATGAATAAAAATGCAACTCAGAATATGACGCAAACCTGCAATAATTAAATATCCTTTATGTATTTAATCCCATTCTATTAACCAATGTCTTTGCTTCTGACCTTTGATGATCCAGTTCAGCCGTACTAATCAGCAAAAATTACTCTAGACAAACATTTGCATGTCTTTTTTTATTGCTGATGTGTGTTGAAATTTCCTCTTCTGCATTCTACTGTACGGACTTAAATTTACTTTCCCTTCAGCCTGAGGCTTATTCATTTCACTTTTGGTGTGAAAAGACTTTTATATTTGCCAAAAATTTAACTTTTTTATTTTAAAACAAACAAGCAAGCCCTGTTCAGATTTTAATAGTAACGCAAAAGTAACGTAATGCATTACTTTCCATAAAAAAGTAACTAAGTACCATAATTAGTTACTTTTTATGGAGTAACGCAATATTGTAATGCATTACTTTTAAAAGTAACTTTCCCCAACACTGATTGTCACACACACACACACACACACACACACACACACACACATACATACATACATAATGTCAGTGTGAGAATGTTTAAAACCAGTTACATTCTCACCTTATCCCAGGCCATCCACTGATTGACTGCTTTGTCCAGGACCAGGTCCCCAGTGCTGCTGAGACATTGTGAGTTTGCGTTGAGGTCTCCATTAGACCCCATTTTAGCGGTAGATCCAGATGGGTGCGACTGAATGTTATATTATTGCACACAGCAGCGTGCTCGGAAATTAAAGATTAACGGCGTGACGTCACCATTCAAATCGGTCACAAAGACGAAAGGCGAGACAGACCGTCAACTTGTCACACTAAATGCGTCTCAAAATAAGTACTGTTATACGTCGCGTCAGTTTATCCATGCCCACAGACATTCGGGTCATTTTAAATACAAAATTTTCTAATGCTATAAAACATAATTCAGTGTTGCATTGCAGCTGGATTACTTCACTTTAAACCTAACAATGTTTCCTCAGTTAGAGCAGCCGGTGAGCCGCATGCAGTTAGCCCTGGTGGATTTAGCCTAGTTATGTGCGTTTGTTGGTGATCAAAAAAGCAGTTCCAATATGAACGCACTTCACGTCACAAAACACGTGTGCAAATGTTTCTCTAAAACTGAAAGAATTGCTGTGGATTTATGGCGCATAAGAACAGCGGTTACTTCTTCTTCTTCTTCTTCTTTTTGTTCAATGACCGTTCACTCCTTAGGAGTATTACCGTCACCTACTGTATATCTTGCGCATATGGGTGATGAATCTGTACTAAATAAAAACTAAATAATATATATATATATATTGGAATGCCCCACCCACCCCAGAGGATCAGAGCCCAAACTTCAGCTGGCGCTGTGTTCAGCTCCTCTAGCTTCCACACTGTGCTCCTCAACCTCCGAGATGGGCAGAAGCATCATGATCCTCATCCTCAAACACTAAATCCTGTGGTCTAATCCTGTAAACTCAAAAATGTTAAAACCACCATAAACATCTGACTATCACTCAAACCCTTTCCCAGAAGGTCCACGACACTCACTGGTCTGTTCCTTATATTGCTAAAAAGACTGTTACGCTGATCTTCATATTTACTACATTTAAAGAGCACATGCTCTACTGTTTCAAAAACATCACATTCATCACACATACCATTTTCATGCTTCCCCATTAATGCAAGTGTTGAATTTAGTCCTGTGTGACCCATCCTTAATCTAGAAATCATTACTTCTTCCTTTCTGTCTTCCATAAAAGGCTATAATGGGTTTTCATGTTTTTGAATCATCGCTCTGGCCTGACAGGGCATCGTCACAGTATGGTAAGAGGCGTAACATTTCCGTCACACGCTTGAGGTATTCGACCAATCACAATCACAGCACACCTTGCTTTTCAGACCGATGAGCTTTGTAAAAATCATTTCAGAACGATTCAGAGCATTTCAGAAAGGCGGGGCATAGAGGAGAAACAATAATGTACAGTATGTGAAAAATAATGTGTTTTTTTAACCTTAAACTGCATAAACACATTTCATTACACCAAATACACAAAATAATGTTATTTTAGCAACATCATATGGCCCCTTTAATCAATCGGATTGAGCTCGATCGGAATGAAATTTCGATCGGATTGAAGGGGGTGGTTTATTTCTTTTCTAATACGATTGAGAGTGCATATAAACACTCGATCGGATTGAACCCCGAAACGGAAAGGACTGCGCATGTGCAATGAAATAGCGTAATGACGTATGATGCGCGGAACGAACGGCTCTTCCTTTCGAATAAAGGGTTGTATAAATGCGTGTCCTGTCATTATAGAACTCTCCTTTCACTCGGCCACTGTGAAGTGGAGCAGGACAACCTCCCACCAGTCCTTGGTTTAGATTCTCATCCACACGCGAACCCGTTTTGGGTGCGGGGTGGGGTATATGTATAGGCGGCACAGCGGTTTATATGTATATTTATCCATACATTGATAAATATTAATTCTGCTGTTAAAAACAAATAAAGAAACCGTGTAGGAGAGTGGTTATTATGTGCAAACATTGAGAAACTCTATATTTGTTCAGTGTGCGCATCTAAAAAAAAAAGAAGCTATTTTTACAATTCATCTGAACTATGTGCATGTATTTTAGACTCGTACATTGTTCTTGCTCAATCCATGCAATAACTGCGTCCTTCTGTCAACCGAGTTTCTATTTACTTATACTGCTGTGTAATATCGACGGTATGACCCATTTCAGGAGCTGACAAAATTACTATTTAAAATCAGAGCATAGCTCACATTCACTAAAATACTGAAACGCTAATGATGCTGATTAAAAACGACAATGCAGGTTGACAGTCAAAGTATAGCATGGCCCATCCCCTGCAGCTGAACTGGAAGTTTTGATTTGTTTTGCACCCGAGTCAGACCTGTCTGTTATTGGCTGAAGCGCAGGGCTCCAACCCAGCAGTTTGAAAAGTGCCCGTCAAACGCCGGCTCTCTCTTCTCCATCAGCACCTTCTTTGTCACTTTTTTTTTTTTACTTTGTAATTTTGGTGAAAAATAAATGTAGCGAAGTTGAATACTTTAGTTTTATTCTACTCAAGTAAAAGTAAAAGTACCACAATTTAATTATACTCAAGAAAGTAGAAAAAATGTAAAAATGTACTCAAGTAGGCTACTGTAACAAAAGTATTTGTAATTAGTTACTTTCCACCTCAT
>NW_015506488.1:124419-124689 GCF_001515645.1 Sinocyclocheilus grahami | reverse complement strand
AAAACATAACTCTGTTTATTTGAGTATCTTAACCAGCCCTATAAAGCAACACTGACACAACCATCATTTTGGGGTGGGACTATCTTGTATTCAACCAATGCCAGATTAGTTGGCTCTTTGCAGTTTTGTTTGGTGACATTAGTTGCACGGAAAGTACACACTTCACCTTTAAATCCCCTGTAGATATTACAGTGTATACATAACATTCTTATAAGATTAATTAGGTCTGTAAATGAACGCAATTTACTGTCACTGTCAATCAATTAATAT
>NW_015506488.1:112960-114288 GCF_001515645.1 Sinocyclocheilus grahami | reverse complement strand
GAGCACGCCACGGAGGCAGCCATCAGCGTCGGCGCCATCTTAGATATTAAAGATACTTTAATTAGTATGATTTTTATAGTATGACAAAATAGTATGATTAATTAAATTATAAGTGTATACATTGTATTTAAATTATACACTTGACATTTATATCTAATTTATACACAATTGAACATATGAATAAACACACTGATAAAACAAGCATGAACAACGTTATGGTACTTACATACTGTAACGGCTGTGACCTCCATTTAATTCCAGAAGCGGCCATGAAAATGGAAAGCTGGTCTTGGGGAGAAGGAGATAGAAAGTTTAATTGCAGAGACTCTGAAACATGCGCCGGCGCACATAAATAAAAGTGCTGAGGTATGAAAAGCAGAGAATGTTCTGTAATTAAAAGCCAAACAGAAGCAGTATAAAAGTAAAAAACACTGACGATTACAAATGGCCCAGAACACGTGAAAAACTGTCATAAAGAATTTCTTCATTAAAATATACACCTGTGAAAAATTATACATGAAATTGACAACATGCACTTTTCAAAAGCGCATAGATCTTACCTCTGTAACAATTATAAACTAGAATTTACCGATCATCTACTAAACTCAACATGACCATGCAGTTTGTACCAAACATATGCACTTTGACAATTGATGACGCTTAAGAACTTTATAGAAATGTATTTATCGATATAAAATACGATCAGTATATTATAAACCTTACCGCTGATTGTGAGTGTACAGTGAATAATCTTCAGATCAGTATCTCCTGCACAAACCAGTCAGAGATCAATTTGAATGTTGCTAAGGGCTTTCAGCCAATTAGAGATATTATACACTATTATTGTGCTATTCTGCCATGCACACAAGACTACTTTTGCTATACTATTTTTGCCATATGAATATATTTGATTAAAAATAAATAAATAATAGTTTGTTCTAAACAATAACTCGGGCTTTAAATACCCCCAACATAAGTGAAACATACGTACCAAATCTTGACAAATTACCTTTCGCCGTGGACCCATTAAACGGTTACGCTGTGACAAACAAACAAAAAAAATTTTCCTTTTTCCTCGCCACAAAGTAACTTTTGTGACAGTGTTTAAAAGTGAGCGATTTTAACACAAAACGATCTGCTTAACACGTATTGCTGCTTCTTTCAGTGCTAATTGCCTTGTGTATTTTAATGTTAAAATGGGAAACTCACCTGTTCTTTCTTTCTTTCATTTTTCTTGTTTTAGGGACACGTGGAGGAGTAGACGGAGGAGTAGATGTGGAAAGTGTTCAAGCTTCTGAAGAAAACCTTTGTTCATTTACACGTTTATA
>NW_015506488.1:111727-112229 GCF_001515645.1 Sinocyclocheilus grahami | reverse complement strand
AATTGAAGATTAATTGTAGTACATCCAGTGGCCAATTTCTGCAGCCCTGTTGGTTAATTTAGGCATATCTGATAATTATAAAGATCTCAGTGTCTGTTGTTTATCAGTCCTTGAGCTTTTGTCAGACGCTGTTTTAGATCAGCTCTCCTGCGCCCTTGGTCTGAGTCTTCTTTTAGCAGTTTGGCCACATCTGCCCCGTTCCTCATTTCCAACATTTGATGTCGCAATGTCTTAGCTGTATTCTTCAACATGAAGAAGATTAGCAACATGGGCACATGGTCTGTCAGGCATTGATAGATGATCTATATGGAGACAGGACCTAAATTACTATAATATTCACTTAACCTTTTGGGGTTGGTTGCCCCTTTGGTGAACCTCTAGTGTCAGTGCACTGCCAACATGCAGTCTGGTTGCACATACTTACATATTCAATTTAAAAGTGCTATTAACCGATGACCTTAATAAAAGAGCCAGGCAACTGCAAAGAGTTTTCACAGAAATG
>NW_015506488.1:107596-107806 GCF_001515645.1 Sinocyclocheilus grahami | reverse complement strand
AATTAAATCTAAGTAAGGTAAACTATTGGATTTTACAGTGTAGATACCTCGAGATAAGCATCTCGGGGTAGGAACAGCAAGACAAATGGAAAATTATTAGCGTAGCTGCTGTTCATAACGTTTCAAGTGACTTTGTCAAATGTTTGTGACTTTGATCTAACTTGAAACAAGGGTGAGATTGAGATTCATTATGTGAATGCTTGGCTGGAG
>NW_015506488.1:106964-107586 GCF_001515645.1 Sinocyclocheilus grahami | reverse complement strand
GTGAATGCTTGGCTGGAGAGATGTGTCTTTAATCTAGATTTAAACAGCGAGTGTGTTTGAGTCCCGGACATTATCAGGAAAACTATCCCAGAGTTTGGGAGCCAGATGAGAAAATGATCTCCCATCCTATGTGCCTTGCAGTCTAATTCTAAACTTTAAATACATTTATTTTTAGTTAATTTAACTATAAATTAAATGAAACTGAGAAAAAATAAATAAACTAATGAAAAGGAAATTATACATTTACACACCTAAGGATTATCTTAACCAAAATAGTAACTGCGTATGGGTCTTTCTCATAGGCTAAATGAGTAAAGCCGGGCTCACACTGCAGGATTTTTAGGCTGATTTATCTCAGATTTTCCCCTCCCGAGAACTGGAGAAAAAATCTTGCCGAGGACCTCATCGGTTCTGATGTTCAGCGCGGATTATCTGGTAATGTGAGGCATGTACAGATCGAATCTTGGACCTCCCGATCTGCTCCCACAAATCGAGGCTGCCCCGATTAATATTTAGGATTTTAAATCAGGATGATGTTGGATATGATTGTCACCAAAACAAGCTGCTGTATGGGTGTGTTGGATAGAGGAGATGGAGAAACTGCTTGTGGAAGTTTTGCAAT
>NW_015506488.1:94671-106002 GCF_001515645.1 Sinocyclocheilus grahami | reverse complement strand
TTTGCCCACATTTGTCCCGAAGGATGCCTGAGGTTTCAAGAAGAAAAAAAAAAGTTGTTGTTTTTCCAAAATGTCTAATAGCTCTTCATCAGATAACTGAAATACTCCTTGGACATCTTTATCATATAATAATGAGCCATAAAGTAACACCGTGAAATATTTTAGTTGGGGTTATGGATCAAAAATAAATAAATAAATGAGCCTATAGTAGCATCATAATTGATTGTTGTAGCATCAATTAGCTGTTGGCTTACACTTTTTGAGTGTGTTAAAATTGTCTCATTAATCACTCAATAATCTGTTCACAATGTAAAGAGATGACTTGACGATGCATACATTTCCTAAATTCAGATTTAGATATTCAAAAAGCTATGTGAGCAATCATATATTTTATAAAACAAGCCATGAAAACTTAGGACAGCATCCCATACTTTCTCAAAGGCACCCTGTTACATATTCAGTCCATTCATCCCATTCCAATTATTATGACATGTTTATATTAAATGCAATAAATGTCTCATGTACTCCAAATGCCTTTGTAGTCTCATGTACCAGATGCATGAACTGAAGGGGTGTGGTAAGAGGAAACAAAAAAGCTGAAAAAGGGAACACAATGAAGGCTTATTGTTTATTAAAGGTAAAGAACTGTGACACCTTATCAACCTTATCTGGCCTGTATTTTATCTGAATTGACCAAACCCATGTTAAGGAGATGCTCAAGATGTTGGGGCATAATCCATGTGTGGCTGTGAGAAGAGTATGCAGGCAAGAGCATTTTGGATTATTTAACCATTTTAATAGCAATGCCAAGCTCATTGGTTTTTAATCCCAGTGAGTACAGGAACTAAAAAAAACAACAACCATAACTGTATCATTTAAATGTAGGTTGCTTTGGTTAAAAGCATCTACCAATGCCTTAATATAAATGTAAAAACATTTTTAAATAAAACTAGCATTCCAAATTATGCAATTCTTATTTTAATTAAGCCACAAGTTATTTATATATATATATATATATATATATATATATATATATATATATATACACACATTTTTATATTTTTTTTTTATATATACACATACAATTTTATTTATTATTTTTTGGACTGGAGAGTATTTTTATAGATACATGGTAGAGGACATTTCTGACGGTGAAAAAAGCTCACTTGTGTAATATTACTGCAGAAGTGTGTGTATTATTAAACTTCCCCATTAGATGAAAGTGCCACTTAGTGAGTCTCTATGAGACGGTGTCAGGAAAAAAATACAAAAATAAATAAATATAAAAAAAAAATAAAAATTATAGATATATATGTGTGTGTATATATATATATATATATATATATATATATATATATATATATATATATATATAAAATACTGACAAAGACTCCTTAAGGTTAAATGATTACATTTATTGTCTGCCAAATAATTTGAGCCAAAAATACAGAGGGGCAACATTTTCAGTTATTACCACTGACACTCTGACAATATCAGTCATGTATTCACATCTCTCATGTTCTAGGAAATCTTTCAAATCAATAGCAACATTTTATCTTAATTTCTCTTAAGATTAATCTTAATCTTAATAAAATCAATACATAATTTGTATAGCACTGATTACTGACGTTCTCCTGATGCTTTGAGCATTTAGCTCTTTGAAGTGCTAAAATGCTACATAATTAATTTCTGTATTTTGGCCAACAAAAATACATTACAATAAAATTCAGTAAAATATTATAGAATTATTTACTCTAAAGGCAATTTGAGACATGTAGCATCAGGGCTACAGAAATTTCAGTTCCGTAAGTCTACCCATCATTGAAATCAGTAACACACAATTTAAGATACATGTATTTTATACACCTGATGTTTAATAAAATTGTCTCAGAGTCTGCTGCTTATCAGTTCTTGAGCTTGTGTGAGGCGCTCCAGACGCTGCTTTAGATCTGCTCTCCTTCGCCCTCGTTCTGAGTCTTCACTGAGCAGTTTGACCACATCTGCTTCGTTCCTCAGTTCTAGCATTTGATGCCGTAATATCTTAGCTGCATCCTTCAGCATGAAGAGGACTATCAGCATGGGCACATAGTCTGTGAGACGCTGATAGACAACCTATATGGAGACAGGACATTAATTATGACATCCACTTTGAAATCTGAGGTTGGTTGCCCTTTGATCTCTTTGGTGAACCTCTAGTACCATCGCACTGGCAATGTGTGGTTTGGATGCACATACAGACTCAATTAGTTAAATAGTTATTAAATGATCATCATCACCTATTCCACTCTTAAAAATAAACATGCTATGTAAAACCAAATGGGGTTTTTACATTATGCTACATAATAACCATTTTTGGTTCCCCAAATAACCTTTTCACTGAAAAGTTATTTAAACAACTATTTTTTTCTTAGTGTGAAGAACCTTTTAATAGTCCAGGAACCTTTTCCACACTACAAGGACCTTTGTAAAACGAAAAGGTCACATGGATGTTAATGGTTCCTAATTAGGTATGTAACAACGCACCCCAAGTTAGTTGAAAATATGTGTGAAAATATGCCGATTCAAGTCAGTTGATATGTTAAATGAATCGCTATACATTTGGGGGTGGGAGTTTATGAATGTATTGCTGAGGAGAACTGACTGTCTTCAGAAAAGTTTAGATGGTATTTTCTTTAAACCTTGCCTCTGTGTAAGGCATATGAAAGTAATATTTTTAAGTGCAGCATTATTTAATTTTCAGCGGTAACCAAGGATACACTATATTACTGCTGTTCCATAAGTGTCACCTGTGTTCAGAGTGTGAATTTGTGTCTCATTCAGCCTATCTGATGTTTTTGTTTCATTCAGATATTTTATGCAGCATTATTTCATAAAGCTAAAGCCAGACCATTCTGTCTTTGATTAAAATTTCGTTAGTAAAAGTATGTGGGGCCAGAGACAGTCCGAATAGTAGGACTGTATATTGATAAGCCACCCCCTCAAACGCGAATTTCAAGTGTGTGATGATGGGCTATCTGGATGTGAAAGCAAGCGTCTTTCAGATCCACTGATAAATATAGCTGCAAGCAGCGATTCCGGGGCCAAGCCCGAGAAGGGCTGTAGCGCAGCGCAGAGCAGGTAGAGCAAAAATGGCAGAAATGGAACATACATAAAAAAACAGATAGGTTAATTTTTGAACTGGTGGTGGTGCTATAGAGTTGGTCCTAGAGACCCCAAAGTTGGTCAGATTACTATTCCTGACCATCACTACAAGTGTGCCAAATTTCATCATTTTCCTATGTTCCCTTCATAGGGCTGCCATAGAACCCCATTGGACGAAAATAATAATAATAATAATAATAATAAAACATACGGATACAATAGGGGCTAAAGCCCTTCGGGCTTGGCCCCTAAAAAGCAGTCCCGGGGCATACAGTATATGCACTAGGATCTGCTTTAAAGTCAGCATCTTGAATGGGCATCTCATTAGCACACGGTTCAGATGCCTGAGATTGAGGATATGCCTAAGCCCACCATCTTTCTTGGGAATGAGAAAGTAGCGTCTGTAAAAGCCTGACTCGCAGTTCACTAGAGCAGCGGTTCTCAATTCCAGTCCTTGCGTACCCCCGCTCTGCATGTTTTGCATGTCTCTTTGTTAACACACCTGATTCAGATCATCATCTCGTTAGATGTGAGCTCCGTGCATGAACTGTGTTCCCATTGACATGGTCCCTACACAGTGTCCATTGCTCCCTACACCCTGAGCAGGGGAAATCCGTTGGAAGTTTACTTCACTTCGGAATATTCATTTACAGATTTGCGCTGCCTGCAGCGTCTTCACACACATACAAAACTTACTAGAGAAGCGTGAAGTGGGACATAATAAACCTCTGTAAATAAATACAATTTAAATTCACGTCTCGCACACTTAAATGCCCTTTGTATGGCGGAATGGCGGAATATGTCCACTTCGCAGGGCACTTACAGTCAAATATAACAAACGTCTGAAGCAATAAGAGAAACATACATGTGTACATGTGCGGGGGTACACGAGGACTGGAATTGAGAACCGCTGCACTAGAGGAACCATTTCAACGGCTCCTTTTGCATGCAGAGTTTGCACTGCGACCGGAGATTGTGAGAATCGTTGTCCTGTACCGACGTTTGAATGATAGCTCTGAAGCAAGGTGGGCTGCAAGTGAACTGTAGCAGTAACCTCGTTCTATGGTTTTTAGAACCCAGCTTGACACATCCGGAATGGCTTTCCATGCCTGGAGCCGAATGGCAAGTGGCATGAGTCTCTCGAGTGGCAGGTGGCTCCGCATGGAGGTTAACCGCCATTCATGGTAATGAGGAGAGGAGAAGTGCTCTTTTGAGTATGTGGGTCCGCTATCACAGTGGTAGTTTGTTTGGGCACGCTGAGTGAGAAGGGCTGGCCCAGCCTGTACAGAGCTTAAATCGCTCAGAGCTATGCAGAGGAATAGAGATGGAGAGTTTGAGACTTATTTGAGGGTGTCCTGGCCTCGGTGAGAACAGGCCCTCTCCTCTTCCTCTCTGCATTGGGATCAGGACGGCTTCTTTGGCCCAGGGTACAACGTCAATCTGGGGCAGGGACCTTGACGCCTAGAAAACGGGTAGTGTTTTCCCATCCGGGGGTGCTGCTGAAGACCAGGCTCAGACTTAGGCTGGGTCGGAGGCGGCACCGGCTTAGTAGGCTGCCGGGAGGATAGAGCCTTCTGGCGACTTGAAACAGTCGCCAACCTGTAGCGCTTTGGCAGGACGTGCCTACACTGAATGGGCTTTCAACTCTAGGGCCAATGGAGGGCACAGATGTGCAGCCACTGCCTCTTCGAGAGAGGGGAGCTTGTCACAACCTCGTTCTTTAGCACCATCAACAGTGGTGAGAGCGGCAGAAGTGGAGGGATTAACACGTGCCAAGTAGGGGGTGCGTCACGTCCTGGTGAGTTCTTCGTGAACATCCAGGAAGAACGGAGCGGGCCGTGGGTGGGAGCATCCGTTGGCAGCGTCCCTTCAAGTACCACTCATCTAGGAGGCCCCGGCCGGGCTCTTATGGAGCCGACCAATCTAGGCTGAGATCCTCCACAGCCTTAGTGAGAACGTGGATCAGCTCGCTGTCCACGCTGGGCCATGTTAGTTGCATAGGAGGGAGGGTGTCGGGATCTTCGCTGGAACACGCTCAACACAATGAGAGCACTCTGTCCCGGTGAGTGTAGCCTCTGTGTGGGCGCTGCATTTGCAACATCACAAGAAATTTGCAGGAAATTGTTCTTATTTGCCGGATAGCCACAGGGAAAGGCTTGTTGGCGATCTTCTGCTGCCGGGGATCTTCTACGGCGAGTAGTCAGGCTGAGCTTCTTGCTCCAGCTTATTGCTGCTTCTTCAGAGTCCAGAGAGGAAATGATCTTCGCACTGAAGGAGAAAAATTCTGATGAAATGGGGCTCAGAGCCGACTTATGTAGCAGTCGGCTCCACCCCTTTTGGTGGGTTGAAATGCCATTTGTTCGCGCAACTACATGAACGTGAACAAATCAGGCTTCAGTATTCAGAGTATTTCCCCATAACCGTCCATAACTGGGGAGACCGTTCGAAAGGGTACTGCTTTGTTTGGATTGCGATTAAAATGCATTGGTTGCCTCTGATTTTAAATGGAAAGCACACAGGCAAACCTTTAGTTTGAGATTTCAGAGAGTTTTTCATTTCTATTATTTATTTATTTGATTTGGGATTTGTTTTAAAATTTCTATTTAGTTTTGTTACTTGATGTATTTCAATTTCAAAAAGAAATGTGCTGCTTTTTGTTAGAATAAAAGGACACCTTTTCATTTATAATTTGTCTCAAATCTCATGTTGTTTAAAAAAGCGTGATAAAATTATGGTGACATTAGTATTGTGACTCGTATCGCATCGTGAGTTGAGTGAATTGGGAAGAAAGAACATTTATTTTACAATAATTTACTACTAAATAAGCCATTTGTAGAACGATTCCCCTGAAATGTGTAAACACTGGCTCTGTGATGAAATGAAAACATAACATAATATTGTTTGAGCATCCAGCATTTTGGGCCAGGACTATCTTGCGGTCTACCAATGCCAGATAGGTTGGCTGTTTGCAATTTCTTTTGGTGACACTAGTGCAGCAGAAATTACACACTTTACCTTTAAAGCCCCTTCTGATATTAAAGTGTATGTCACCGTTCACAGGACCGTGTTCATTCTTCCTTGTTGTGTGGTGTTGTACCTACCAAGGCCAGCTAAAGACTTCACCTGCACCACTTTTATCTGACCAATCTGCTTTGCTTAAGTTTGCAGTGTATTTTAATAAAAGGTGATAGTACTCACATTAGGATCCCCACTTTATTGATCCTAAAAGTTTATACATAACATTCTTACAAGATAAATGAGCTGTTTATCACATTTTTACAGCGTGTAAATTTATGACTTAATACTGTCACTGTCAACAAATAAATACATGTCATAGTAAGAGTTGCAACCCACCTCATAATAGAGAACCAGTTTGTCTGGAACTAGGTGTCTTGTATCCAACAGTGCACAGCCTTTGGAATTAAAAATCTTGCTCTCATCATCATGGACGTTAGTGTCAGGGTCCATCACAGCTTTCTGTGGGATATCAGAGTTGTCGAGTTTCCTTTGTAATACCTTGTCCTGGGTGAAGACCAGTTGCTCCATATCAATAAACTCCTTGATTCTTTTCTCCACTTTGGCCTCTTGTTTTGACTGAATGTCATTAATCATTTTCTGAGGAGTACAACATAATGCATATCTTGTGAAAAAGTACACTCTAACATAATTTTAAACATAATAATTTTTATGGAAATAATATACTTAAGGGCTAACTGAAAATAATGTTTTATTATAAACTCTTAATCGTAGTGAGGTCAAAATATAAAATTAATGCAGGATCTAGAAAAAAACCTGATTGTGATTAAACCAAAAAAATGCTAAATAAATGAACAAAAACTATTTTTAAACTTAAACATTAGATCACTTGCACCCAAAGCAGTTATTGTAAATGAAATTATCACAGAGCATAGTTTTGATGTACTCTACTTGACTGAAACCTGGCTCAAACCAAATTACTATATTGGTCTAAATGAGTCTGCTCCACCAAGCTACTGTTATAAACATGAGCCCAGTCAGATTGGTCGTGGCGGCGGTGTTGCAACAATATATAGTGATATTCTCAATGTTACTCAGAAAACAGGATACAGGTTTAACTCATTCGAAATACTTCTGCTTAATAAACCCAAGGCGGGACACCACCTGCACGAAAAAATTCAAAATCAAATTACTAAGTAACCCCTGAATGGAATAACACAAAATAGGTATCATTTTAAAGCTTAGAATCTCAGCTTTTTAATTAATGTAATTTGTTGTTTTTTACAAAATACAAAATTAATGTATTTTGATCAACTCTTAACGAGTGCTCCAAAGTAGTGCTGAGTTATTTGCTGATAAATTACAAAAAAAAAATTCAAAATTTACAAAATATGTTTTTTTGTGTCATGTACTCTGATATGTCAACAATATCATACAGCTCGGATAGTCATGTGTCATATGTAATTTGAAAGGTCCCATCAAGTAGAATAAAACAAGCATAATTGTTTGCTCCTGTTGTGTCCCTGACCTTAGGAACAAACATCGGATTAGTTCTTATGGTAACTTTCGAAACATTTGAATCAAACTGCATACAGTTTGGCACCAATACTAAAACTAGAAACATTTCGGGACTGGAATAATACTACTGTGAAAAAACACAGCTGCCTACATTCAAACAGACAAGGGAAAAAAATGCCTCTTCAGGTTCAAGAATCTACTTGCTGCAAAAACTGCTACAGACTTCTATAATGGATTGAAACAAAGTTACTTGAGGGACTTCCAAAGGCAGAACACACAGCAGAGCTTCGTCATGGACCCCCTCATCATATAGCCAGTGAGTCCCGTTAATCTAGTGAACCTCAACAGGCCATACTGAGTATAGAGGAACAAGCTGATCAACACAACTGATCGCCACATGAACAAACTGATCGCCACACAAATCCTTGGGACAAACAGGGAGCGAGACCCAAAGGCAATTAAGACATTAGATTTTCAAGAGTACCACACATTGCCACAGCAGCATCCTCTGCCCCAGATACACCTATGACAAGGCTTGAAAACACTGGTATCCTACCACCCCTTATATATCGTGAGAACAGATTTGAAGCATTAATGAATGTGGGTGAGAAATCCCCAAACACTACTGGACAAGGATCCAGCTAATCTGCTGCCTATTATGCATCAAACTAAGATTGCATTGGGGACAAAACGTAAAACTGTCAAGTTAACATTTTTAAACATCCTCTCACTAAAAAATAAATCACTTCTGGTCAGTGACTTAATACGAACAACCTGGATTTTTGTTTCTAAATGAAATGTGGCTAGAAGACAGCTGCAGAGCAACAGTCCTTAACCCTTTCATGCATGGCATCCACTACAGTGGACGGATATTTGGAAATCAATTTGAACCATTTAATTTGTAGCACCATATCCCAACCTCCAACTTGTGAACCCTCAAAGTGTTGTCTACGATTCCATTTAATTATTGTCTTTGTATCTCTTTTTTTGTTTTGAGATATTGCATAATACATTCAAAATGGCGGTGGGAAGAGGAGATGCACCAAGTACCTCAGGAATAAGTGTTAAATCCTTTCATTCACAGAAAACCAGACAGGTACAAAAATATTTTCCAGCTAAATAAGATGTTAGAAATACTTTTATCCAGATTTTAATATTTTTCTTGTTCATTTTTTTTCGGTGACAGAAAATACATCTGTCCACTCCAGTGGATTTTATGCGTTGAAGGGTATATTGTGCCTATTGGGCCTATATATAGATTGTACTTTATCTAAATCATTCAGGCCGCCCATCCGTCCAAGCCATGTAGGACCACTTCAATACTCGCTGGACGTGGCTACTCTTCTGCTGGACAGGCAGCTTCGCCGCTCCATTCAATTGCGGTCCTTCAGGTCTTTCAGGCCAAGATTCTTGCCTCCACGGACAAGTCTGGCCTGGACGCCACGACTCTCAGGGAGCTGAGGAGTGCGACTGACCTGGTTCTGTGCCGAGGGGCAAATGGACAGGGCCATGTACTGTAAAATCTTGGACGAAAACCTTCTCTCAGCCAGAATACTGAAGATGGGTCATGGATAATTCTTCAAGGATTACAATGACCCAAAACCTTGAGCGCCATTTATGGCTGACAATAACGGAAATCAAGGACGCAGATAAGGTTTTGTAGTTGGTCCCCTTTTGTAGTTAGTCCCCTTCCTTGACCCCCGATTTCTCCCAACGGCCTCTTTGGACCAGCGGTCTAAGGGTTCGCCGAGCACTTCACTGAGGCACAGAAGTCATCCCAGGCCATGCAACACTTCCTGCCAAAGCGCTCCAGCTCCACAACTGCTCCTAGTCAACCTAAGTCTACGCCGACTCAGCAGCCCACTCAGCAGACACGAGGGCGTTCCCGCTCAGCCAGACGCTACCCCTTTCCTAAGCGCCAGGGACCCCGACCCAAGATAGCGTTGGACCTGGCACCTCAGGCGTCTTCCTGATCTGCAGGACAGGAAAAGGAAGAGGCCAAGTCTCGCTACGGCTGGACCACCCCCCAAGCAGCCTCTCTTAAACCTCCTATCACCCCGTTTAACCCCGGGTGCAGAGGGAAATGTGTTTGTTGCAAATTCTGGGCCCGTTCAAGCGCCCAAGCAACCACCCGCTGTTATAGTGGGAAAAATAAAACAAACATTTTCAAAAAGAGAGCACATTTCCTCTTCCGTTTCTCACGAGTGCCCTGCCTCAGGGCAGCCAGTCACTCGAGTTAATCCAACCCCTTGCCACATGGGCTGAGGCCTGGCAGGCCATCCCCGGAGTGTCAGAATGGGTTATGGGGATAATACAACGAGGATATTCACTCCAATTCACTCGTTGGATTCCTCCAGCTCAGAGCGAGTCAGGCTTCTACACTACAGACTTCTATAATGGATTGAAACAAAGTTACTTGAGGGACTTCCAAAGGCAGAACACACAGCAGAGCTTCGTCATGGACCCCCTCATCATATAGCCAGTGAGTCCCGTTAATCTAGTGAACCTCAACAGGCCATACTGAGTATAGAGGAACAAGCTGATCAACACAACTGATCGCCACATGAACAAACTGATCGCCACACAAATCCTTGGGACAAACAGGGAGCGAGACCCAAAGGCAATTAAGACATTAGATTTTCAAGAGTACCACACATTGCCACAGCAGCATCCTCTGCCCCAGATACACCTATGACACTATATATATGTGTATGTATTTTGTATGTTTGATGAGAAATACCATTCATTAGTGCCTTCGCAAATACACACGTCCCCTATTGATACTTCACTCGTACTGAGTCTTGCTAAAGATGCTATGGGAAAAAGCCTTTTTTCTCCTTAACTGAAGCCTTTTTCCAATCAACTGTAACTGTACAGCCATTGGTTCGTGCAGTGTATTAGAAATGAACCAATGGCTCAGCAGCAGAGCTGCACGAGCCTATGGCTACGAAGCCCACCAGAATGGGTGGGGCCATCTGGCTATATAAGCGGGCGCTTTGCCACAGGATCTTCAGATTTCTTCTCCTTCAGCGATGACGACTACGCTCGTCGCTGATCTACGAAGCCTGCTCACCGTTTGACACGCCTCCCAGCTGGACTGAGACCTCTCTGCTCGGCTGATCCGCCTTTTCTTCGCCGCTTTCATCCGTCCTTTTCACCCAGATTGACCAGCGTCCCTCTGCCAGCGCAAGCAATCTGGTCTCATTTGGGGGGAGTGAAGACGAGCTGCCCGATGATAGCAAGTCATTGGCAGCCTCAGAAGCAGAGGAGCTGTCGGGCTCGGTTACCGACCCAAAGCCGGGATGGATGCCAAACTTCTCCGTATCCTCTCAAAGGTGGTTGAAGAGCTGGGAATAGAGTGGTCTCCACTGGAGGAGCCCTCTCGCAGCCGTCTGGATGAGGGGTTCCTTCCGGGGCGCCGTCAGGCCCCTTGCCAGCGTCCCTCTCCGTTTTTCCCTGAGGTCCATGACGAAATCACCAGATCGTGGCGCGCTCCCTATTCCGCCCACCTCCATCCTTCCGCTTCATCCACCCTCGCCTCACCCGATGCCACCGACCACAAGGGGGCACGTAAAGCTGCCTCCCCTGGACATGTCGGTGGCCACGCAACGGGGTACGAAAAGTTGCCTCCCCTGGACATGTCAGTGGCCACGCATCTTTGCCCGCACACGGCTATCGGCTGGAAGACAAAGGCCG
>NW_015506488.1:94123-94502 GCF_001515645.1 Sinocyclocheilus grahami | reverse complement strand
GGGCCCTTACAGTCTATCAACCTTCGGTCACTGTCGCTAAAAACTGCTCTGCTTCTAGCGCTGCCATCAGTAAAGCTAATAGGAGACCTGCAGGCACTTTCCATTAGCCCTGCCTGCCTAGAATTCGGGCCTAACGATTCTAAGGTCATCCTGAAACCAAGTCATGGTTACACACCCAAGGTGCTCTCCACTCCATTCAGAGCACAGGTCATCGCGCTCTCTGTGCTTCCTCCCTCTGAAGAGGACCGAGAGTTATCCTTGGTCTGCACTGTCAGAGTTCTGAAGATTTACATTGAGCGTTCCGCCCCGTTCAGATGGTCGGAACAACTCATTGTTAGCTTCGGTAACCACACCAAAGGGCATCCGGTCACGAAGCAAA
>NW_015506488.1:91600-92547 GCF_001515645.1 Sinocyclocheilus grahami | reverse complement strand
ACAGCTGCTGTTAACAAGCAGAATCACTGAAGAAAAGAAAAACACGAGGACTACAACTGACTTCAGCCACAGCCAAATCTGAAATCAACTGATATAAAAGAAGACATTAAATCTCTCAAGATCTCAGCAGACAGACTTTATTTCTGTCAGACATCTACAGAAGCTCTTATTGAGAATTAATAATGTTTTATCGTTTTGTTTGAAATCACCATCAAGGAGATCAATGTCTCCTTTTTTGGGCTCTTTACCCTTAATGTTTTCACAGTTTTTTTCTATAGCTCTGAGACTGTATGTTTATAAGAACACATTCAAATGCCAAGAGAAAATAATAATTGTGGTTTTCTGATGATATAGCCATGTACATAGTCATGTAGCAGAAAAGTTTATGTTTATGGCTGTTCTGCTATTAATTTAGTTTTATTTATTCTAATATCTTCGTATTTCTATATCATGAGATCCAGCAGTGTTGTATTAATCAAGTAGTGTGAATGATTTTAAAAACACTTTGTGCACAGAAACTTTGTCTATGGCATCATTACAGATACACACAGACATCAAGAATCAGCGTATGCTGCAATGCATGCTGGGTACCAGCATAGTACAAGATTCACCCGTGTATCCCAGCATGCATTGCAGCATAAATAAACAAACAATACAGCTGAATTGCCTGATTATTTTCTTTTATTCTTAATATTTGCTTTTACATTTGCCGTTTTTGTTGTGACTTAGTAGCTTGTTTTGTGATGTTCAGATTTTTATGTTGACTGTCACCATTGTTGAGATTCATACGCTGATTCTTGATGTCTGGGTGTATCTGTAATGATGCTGTAGATAACTTTTCTGTGCATGAAGTGTTTAAAATCTTTCACATTATTTAATTGATACAACGCTACTGGATTTCATGCTATAGAACAGAAATACTAAAATGAGTTAGACAAAATTAATGG
>NW_015506488.1:89860-90116 GCF_001515645.1 Sinocyclocheilus grahami | reverse complement strand
TGATCCAGCTTCACCTCCAGAATAAGTGTTACACTCTTTATTTTTATACACACAAAAACAGCTCTTTTTTTAGACGTGCCCCATAAATGACATTTTCAGCATGTTATAATAAAGGATCTGTGGGGTATTTTGAGCTGAAGCTTCGTAGACACATTCTGGGGACACCCAAGACCAATGTTACATATTGCAAAAAGGGGCATAATAGGTGCAATTCATTTGTTTATGTTAAAACTATGTAGCCTAAATGGATGGGAAA
>NW_015506488.1:87134-87870 GCF_001515645.1 Sinocyclocheilus grahami | reverse complement strand
TTCCATCTCCATGGCTTTAGAAAGAGGGATTTTGTTGTTGATGTCACTCTGACCACGACATCTCACAATAATATAACCCTTGCTTAGAGGAATGACTTTGCCCTGAACAATGTTTAAAACATCAATCTCAGCTCCTCTGTCAATGAGGTCTGGCTTTGTGAGAATTGCTAACCCATGCATTCAACAACAAAGAAATAAAGGTTAGGATTAGCATGAATCATATATTTACAGGTATGTAGCATTCATGAAATATATGTGTTAAAGAAATATATCATAGAAAACAAAATGTAGGCAAACCAAGAGTTCTGTATCCCTCGGGGTCTACATCTTGTGCCATTCTTAGTGCTTCTGTTGTTGCTATGTCAACATTGCAGGGCACAACAACTAAAATGATGGTTTCACTTTTGGCAACGTATTTTAATATCAGGTTTTTGATCTAAAAATAAAAGATAAAATGTCCCTTGGTTAAAGAGTTGTGAATCTTTTAGCCACTATTATACACTATAGATTGTTATATATACTTCCACAATATAGGATATCTATAAAAGTATGTGGCCAAGAGGTTAGAGGGAGTATTCAGCACACCCTCAGGGTAATTCATAAGCATTTTGCAATTTGGCAACATTTTCAGACGATCTGCTTACACTCTCTTGAAGGTTCGCTTTAGTGATGGACATTCAATTCGTGGTCATGTTTAAAGTTTTCTGTATGTGTACGATGAATTTTAAATGTGTAT
>NW_015506488.1:84879-85123 GCF_001515645.1 Sinocyclocheilus grahami | reverse complement strand
AAAATTATATTTTAAAAATAGTTCACATAAGATATCAGACACACTTAACTTTCTAAGGCTAATTTTAAAGCTAGCACACACACACACACTCATATATATATATCACTCAGAACAGATAATATTATATAATATAATTTGCATTATACTATAATATGTTTAGTTATTATACTCAATTTAATATACATTAAAATACAGTTATTTTAAGTCTTTGTCAAACACAAAGGTAGAGCAACACAATCTTTAA
>NW_015506488.1:82630-83147 GCF_001515645.1 Sinocyclocheilus grahami | reverse complement strand
TTATCACCCATATATCTTATGCTAAAGTCCCAAACCCATCTCTCATTGTGACTACACAGCAGTTTCAAGAAAACACATGCACTACATTAGGTTCCTTTAGCACATAGGTTCATGCAACGGTCAATGAAGATGCATTTTTCTACCACAATTTCCCTCTTTTTATCATCCATTGATAACTAATAAAACAAAAATTCATTCCAATGTTTAAACTGTTACTACTTCACCAAGATCAAATGTAATATACTCACAATAATAATAAAGCAAATTTAAGCTTTTACATCACATTTATACCCTTCATCTCTGATTTTCGTATAAATGATCACTCTCTTAAATTCGTTAAAGAAGTCAGAAAAAACGCTAAGGCTTTTTATGTGGGGACAGACCCTTAATTTTTAGCAAGCAAAAAGTTATAGATATAGTTGGGCTAAACACTGGCGAAACGCCCCATATTTCTAATACAAAGTATCGTTCTCTTAATTTATCACATTTCACTGTAACTTCCACTACTGGTAGTTTC
>NW_015506488.1:80515-81144 GCF_001515645.1 Sinocyclocheilus grahami | reverse complement strand
TTCATATTAATTATTCATATTTCCCATGAGCTGATTCGTTACACCCAGATGTCCCTACATTTATTAATGCTGGATAACAACATCCTGACCACCCTTTTCTGGCAGATGATGAAATGCTCTGTCTCCACCCACCCACACTGCTGCTGGTGAAGTTTCGCTCGGCCTGCTGAATGGACATGTGAAGTTTGTCGATGTCCCTCCGATCATCGCCGTGCAGTTGTTCGCTGTTCCATTCTTCATCTCAATCCTTATCCTGCAGTCAGACCATTCTGCCTTCAGCTTCAATTTCTTACTCCCTCCGCTCCTCCTCCTGGCGTGAATCCACGTTGCCCTCTCGGCCACCTTTACTGCCGTGTGGGTAGCTAGAAGCACCTGGAACGGTCCCAGCCACCTCTTTGCTCTCCAGCTTTTCCTTCTCAGATCCCGCACCACCACAAAATCACCTGGTTTTAGGTCATGCAAGGGAGTTTCAGCAACTTTCCCCTGTGCAGCTTTCACCTGCACACAGACATTAGACAACAGAGAAGACATTTATTTGCAGTAACTCAACATGTCATGCTCACACAACTCTGTTGATGGCAGCTGTTGTTTACCCCCTTTCATACCCATAAATGGTGGTCTACCGAAGA
>NW_015506488.1:78666-78900 GCF_001515645.1 Sinocyclocheilus grahami | reverse complement strand
TTGTTGAGATGATTTCTTAGGAATAGCACAGACAAATTCTATCATCATCATCATTATCATCAATCATCGTCGTTACCAGGATACTTGCGTTAAGTTGTCTTGATTTAGCCCAATCATCACAGGACCTGGTTACGTACATACAGTTACCGTCTTCAATTAGATCATATTTGCTTGGATTAGATCATATTTCCCCCAGTACATAGAGTAATGTACAGTACTAAATGTACTGTATCT
>NW_015506488.1:73904-74294 GCF_001515645.1 Sinocyclocheilus grahami | reverse complement strand
ACAGGAAAAATTGTAGTGCGCACTGGAGAATCATTGCATGGTATTATTATTCCTTCTTTTAATTAATATACTTTGCTGAGGCTAGGATTTATGCATTTGACACTTTTGCCTAAAGCAACTGACACTGCACTTTTTCAGTTCATAAGTTCATGCGGGATCCATGTTCTGCAGTATTCTAATATGCAGAACATGAAAATATGCATTGTCAACAAGAGTATTAATTTTTGCATTATGAGTATAGACTTATTAAAATCAAGTCATTTTAGCACAGAGAAAAAATATAGTCCAAAAATGTATTTCTACAACATGCTTCAACTTTGAACTATTTCCTTTTTTTATTAAAGCAGAATCCTTTCTCCTTGCCACTTGGCAAGTAATTTGGAACTAGAC
>NW_015506488.1:67079-67688 GCF_001515645.1 Sinocyclocheilus grahami | reverse complement strand
ATCTTACTTTATTTTTGTGCTTAGTAGGTTTCATTACCCTCTTAACAGGCAAATATATTAATAAATAAAGAATGCTTCATTTAAAACTAAGGAGCACACATGTAAGAAATACCATGTCTGGGACATGCCACTTACAGCTACTTTATTTGTGAGTTTATATGTGATTTAGAAATCTTTTATTTTTGGTTGTGTTCTTATCTCTGTCCTTTTCTGAGCTCACTGTAGCAAAAATTGCGATTAAAGTTTGTTATCCTCCAATTATATTGCATACAAAATGTCACATCTGTACATCATGTCATTTCTTAGTACAAATAAATAAAAAGAGGTACAATTTTGTGAACAGAGAACATACACATGAACATAAACTAAGCCTTGTGTGTGTGTGTTTAGTTTCTCTTTCACTTTTTAATTGCAAATAAACTGCACTGCAGTGAAATACATTATAAATCGAAAAGGAAAGGGTAAAAAATACAAACAGATTAAAAAAAGAACACCTCAATCAGCAAGTAAGAAAGATAAGATCATAAGAAATGTGTTGTTATTATTATTATTATTATTTATAAGTTCCCTGCTAACACACGACGTAACAGTTACGTAACGTATTCGTAA
>NW_015506488.1:65126-65659 GCF_001515645.1 Sinocyclocheilus grahami | reverse complement strand
AAATGTCATAAGGCAGAAATAAGATGTATGTGTATGTTTAAGAGCTTTCTGTGTTGATATTGATGCATTGCAATATTGAGCTGTTAAATTTTATTTCTTATTTAGAAATAAAGAAATAAACAGGATGGTTCTCTTAAATTTCTTGTTTTACTAACATGTACCTTTTAGAGGGTTTGGAGTATTCATTATGAGTAAAACACTTCAGTACTGTTAAAACAACCTGTCTGAATAATCAAGTTTGTTTGGCTGGAAAGTGTGCAATTAACTTTTATGAATAAACTGATAACAAAAACACATCAACACTTTGATTACTAAAATATCTTCACTACTGAATTGCAAAATTATTTTTCTCAGCAACGAGGGGGTAACACAATTAAACTCACAGCGTCGTCGTTAGACGAGAGATGCTGAACTGATGCAATCATGCATCTCTCTCTTTCTCTCTCAATAATTACTTCAAATAAATGCTATAATTCATTCATTAATTCAAATAATAATACACATTACTTTATTTTCTGTGCCTGATTCAAAGC
>NW_015506488.1:64458-64939 GCF_001515645.1 Sinocyclocheilus grahami | reverse complement strand
GCTAGCTGTGCATTAAAGGAATAGTCTATCCTAAAATGAAAAGCAATTTACTGTTTGAATTCCCTATCCCTCTCTTTCTTTTATGGACCACAAATGGAGACAAAAAAAAAAAGTTCAGCTCACTCTCATATGTATAATGGCAGTGAATAGCGACCAGGGAATATGTTCTGGGGGAATATGATAAGAAATTTTATGCATTTAATGAAAATCCTGATATTGGCCTTTGGTCTTGGTCCATAAAATAAAGAAGGCCATACAGCATTAGATCAACACCAGGGTGAGTAAATGATTTCTGTCGATGTATGTGCTCCACATTCATTTCACATGAACAACTGTTTGTATATACATGTGTTGCTAACATCACATTTCCTCATGTGCTGGTATGCTACAGTATGGCTATCTCTTTTTTCATCCTGTACTATGGAAGTCAGTGTGATCAACAGAGCAAAGAAACTCATTCAGGTTTAGAACAACTTGTGGT
>NW_015506488.1:63890-64448 GCF_001515645.1 Sinocyclocheilus grahami | reverse complement strand
ATTGAAAATTATCTTCAATCCAATTCATTAACACTTACATACAAACATACAAATATTAATTACAAGATATAGGCCAACGTAGCCTAAATAAATAGAGCTTACTTTTAACCTAACGTTACAGCATTGTTGTTTGCTTCCATTCCAGTCACACTTGCATAGAAGTCTTTGACATAACCTTACACTAGGTAATGTAAAACATGCCTCTTGCATGTTACATTAAATACATCATTTGAGCATTAAATGGTTAACATTACTATGTCTAAATTTAATTTTAGAATTGTACCTTTATTTGATAGTTTTAAGGTGTACATATGTGTAATTTTTTATGTTGTTCTTTTATATTTTATATTTATTACTAGACACAGAATCTATGTTAACGGTGCAGCTATAAAGCCCGCCACTAGGGGACATCTCGTTAGACCATCACTATCTGTTGGCTGTCACCACTATCGGCGATTAAAAAAATTAATTAATGAGAGCGTTATAAACTATAACGTTATACTTAGAGATAGCCACGAAACAAACGACCACCGTTACCTTTACTTACACTTCAGTGTT
>NW_015506488.1:61747-62161 GCF_001515645.1 Sinocyclocheilus grahami | reverse complement strand
TGATCACAATCCATGTGTTTTTCTGCAATCAATAGCACGGTTTCTCCTATCTTAATAGCAACCTGCTACTCTAACAAAACTTAGCTCATGTTCATTTCGAATCTGTTCAAGGACCTTGGTTTGTTGAATACATGTCTGAAATGTAGGTACATCCAAGAGTGTGGGAGCCCTAAATCATAGTCAGATATGCCTTAAATGGACATAAGTGGTTGAAAAAAACAATGCATGTTTACAGTATTAGTATACTGGGTCTGTGAATTAGGGCTTAAAATGACAGTAGCGTGAATATTAGACTTCTGTCTGTTTTTAATGTTAAACAAAAAAGACAGATAAAAATGCATTTGCTGCTATAAAAACTGAATAACATTTGTAGCGCAAGGATTAATCTATTTAATTTATAAAGTAAAGATTACT
>NW_015506488.1:60344-60641 GCF_001515645.1 Sinocyclocheilus grahami | reverse complement strand
TATGCACATAGCAAAACGCAGAGCTACAACATAAGGTCGGGTAAATACATACTATGCTTACCTCTCAAGCATTGCCACCTATAGGGCTGCTCAATTATATTTAACAAAGAGGGACTCTCAAACTGGGAGAAAAGAAAAAAAGTAATAAAAAAATGATATGACTCTTATATTTTGATAACACCATTGCTTTGAATATAGTATAGTAAAGCACAAACACCGCATTATATGAAAACCCCATCTTTTTTGACGTTTAATGCTAAGTTAATGCAATGTGTCATTATATAAATGTACATAATT
>NW_015506488.1:59599-60157 GCF_001515645.1 Sinocyclocheilus grahami | reverse complement strand
ACATTTAAAACTATGAAGAAAGAAAGTAATACCATTTAATTATAATAAGTTATTATAATAACAAACAGTCTGAGGGAATAGTTCGGTTTTTCTTAAGGAAATCACAACTAAAATAAAAAGCGGCCGTTTTCATTCGTGAAACCCATTAAATTATAATAAAAATTTGACTGTCTTTTCCGGTAAATGTGTGGTACATTTACCGGAAAAGACACACAGACAACGACTTTCCGTCATCAGCGCCGCTAAACACCGTTAAACACCGCTAAACACCGTTACATCGCTGTGACGTCACTGCTAATGGAGCCAATCCGGTCAGTTTGAGAGACGCTCTTTCGTTTCAGAGCCATCTGTCATGTTAACGTTACTTAAAAAGAGACCACTTATTCTTAATATCTTCATTATTCATATTTGTACAGAAAGTAGTGCGTTAACTGTCACAGGTTTGACTGTGAGCGTGTGAGCTCCCTCTCTCTCTCTCATGGCGCGTGCACCTAGAGAGACAAGAGACTCATTAGCCTTTACACCTGGAGGAAATCGGTCATCCCTCATTTAGTAACA
>NW_015506488.1:57515-58283 GCF_001515645.1 Sinocyclocheilus grahami | reverse complement strand
AGTATTTGAGTTTAGATCAGTTAAAGAAACATCATGCAGCATGTTGTCTTAATGAAGACGTTACAGGGGTAGTTCATTAAAAAAAGTAATAAAAAAAATGGCATCCTGCATCTCTGACTTGCCAGTTTTTATAGTAACACACTAATATTTTTTCTTTAACTATTCTGTTCATCAATACAGACCCATGTATTATTTATTAGTCATTTCTTCTTCATTCACTTTTGCTGCAAACAAAAGTGGATAAAACGTCAGAGAATGTATCACTGGCATCCTTTGCAATAAGATGTTTTGTAACTGCTAGGCACAATCTTAGTGTTTTACTTTAGATTCATCTTTGACATTCATGTTAGCATAATTTGCAGCATGCATACAACATTTGTAATGTTGTGTACTTTAATGTTTATGAGTAATCCTGTATATTATTATTATTTCTTAGATTTTGCATCATCCTCCACGGTCTCCTCCACAATTTTGACTTGCCACATTTAAGTTCAGGGTAAGTAATATTCTTTATCTTCACTTTAAGGTGCTCTCAGTAATGTTTGTTTATTATTTATAAAATCAACGTGGACTTTCATGGGATATTTACATTTGGTCACTTCGTGTTTTTAGTGATGGGATAGCTATCAGGACAAAGGAAATTACTTTTTTTTTATTTTTTATAATTTGTTCATTTTTTAAACTCAAATCCATTTAGTTTTTTTTTGTAGTCTAGGAGTGGTAAAAAATGCATTCTGTTACAAACCAAGATTCTTGAGACAATCATCA
>NW_015506488.1:55390-55920 GCF_001515645.1 Sinocyclocheilus grahami | reverse complement strand
GAAAAAATGTCCACATAATCAGAAGCATAAATTTGGGCATTCCTTTACTTTTTTTTTGGAGACACAGAAGGCTTGTTTTCCGATATGTTTAAACAGGGTTGAAAAAATAAAATTGACATTACCCTTTTACTACCCTTTATTAAATCACTGACCCCGGATTCAAAGAAAGTATATGGTGATAATTCTAACACTAACTGCGTGTTCATTTAAAAAAAACCCCCCCCCCCCCCCCCACAGCCTCTGCAGTCTGAGCTTTTCATAGTCTTTATCAAACTGTCTGACTGAGGTAAGTAAAATACACTTTAACAGGTGAAGCATTTAAAACATTTATTGTAAGGAATACAATTTACCACTGGGAACACGATTGTATGATTTTGTAATTTTAGACATTACACAATGAGTGAGGAAAAGAGAGAGAAAGAAAGGCAATATCTAAGATCTTGGAGAGCTGCCAAACGGGTTTTTAAAGACATTGAAAAACAAAAACAGAAATAAATCATCCAGAACACATCCCAGGGTGTCAGACTGAC
>NW_015506488.1:53359-55380 GCF_001515645.1 Sinocyclocheilus grahami | reverse complement strand
ACGCCTTAACCCATGTGAGTCCTCACAGCATTTAGCCAATTTGTTCTTTATGGTCGCATTCTCTCTCTCGACTGCACACCCCCCCGAGGCTGGATGGTAACTGTAATGTGTCCTCATGTCAATTCCCAAAAATTTACCCACCTGTTTTATTGTTTCATTAACAAAATGCGTTCCATTGTCTGAACTGATTTTCCGTGGAATTCCCCATCTTGGAACTATTTCAGTCAGCAGAGCCTTTGCTACTGCTGCTGCGTCCTGTTTGGACATTGGGAAAACCTCCACCCATTTGGACCACATATCAACCATTACCAAACAATATTTCTTCCCTTCACATGGGGATAGTTCAATAAAGTCCATTTGTAGATATTCAAAAAGCCCTGTCGGTGCCGGCTGGGATGCTTGGGACATTTTTATACCTCTTGCCACATTATAAGTGTTACAGATGACACATCTTTCACAGAAATGTTTAGCAAATGTTGTAAACCCCTTCGTAAACCACAATTCTTTCATTTGTGCAATCATTCCCCCTTTCGATGCATGGTCCTTCCCATGCATTGACTTAGCATAATTAGGAAAGAAGTGTCGAGGTAAACAAGGCTTGCCATCACAGCTCATCCATACACCATCATTCATTTTACAGCCACAGTGTTTCCACTGGTCTTTTTCTGACCCTGAGGCAAAAGTCTGCATCCTCTGTAAAGAAGAACAAGTGTCAGGGTTATTTTCAGATATCATAGTACACTCTGTTTCTCTTGTCTGCTCAACCGCTGCGGCCTTCGCAGCTGCGTCTGCTCTGGCGTTTCCTGTAGATACAAAATCTTTGTTATTTGTGTGTGCTGCACATTTACAAATGGCTATCTTCTCTGGCAGCGAAATACCCTCCAGCAACGCTGCCACAAGAGGAGCATTCAATATTGGGTGCCCATCTGACTTTAAAAATGTTCTGTGTTTCCACAGTGCTCCAAAGTCATGTGTAACTCCAAATGAGTATTGCAAATCCGTGTAAATAGTGGCACATTTGTCTGTCATGAGTTTACACGCCTCTGTTAGGGCCACAAGCTCCGCTGCTTGTGCTGAATAATTTGATGGCAATGAGCCAGAAGCCACAACTTGAAATTCAGTCGTTACAGCATAGCCAACTTTATGCAGGCCTGTTTGTGGATCTTTGAAAGCTGAGCCATCCACAAAGAGGACATTCTCACAGTTTTCAAGAGGTATGTCAGAAAGATCTGGGCGTGGCGTACACACCTGTTCAAGTGCGGTCAAGCAAAAATGGTGCTCCTCCCCATCCGCTTCCGTCGGAAGGAGAGTAGAAGCATTCAACGTCGTGCATAGTTTAACAGTAATATTCGGCATATCAAGCAAGATAGTGTGATATCGTAACCACTGAGCCGTTGATAAATGCGATGTTTTCTGTTCTTGCAAAATCATGGACACTGCGTGTGGCACCATCAATGTCAGGTCAGAGTAACCTACAAATTCTCTAGACGCCATTACGGCCTTTTCAGCAGATGCCACCGCCCTCAGAAAGTGTGGCAGGCCTGCTGCAACTGGATCTAGTTTGCTTGAAAAATGGGCCACAGGTCTCAATCTGTCTCCATGATGTTGCAATAACACAGAAGTCATAAATCCATTTTTCTCATCTACCATCTGAACAAAAGGCTTGGCTGATACTGGCAGGCCCAAAGTTGGCGCCAGAGACAGCTGAACTTTCATGTTCACAAATGCCTCTTCTGCCTCTTCTGTCCACTCAATTTTGTCACATGACTTCAACCCCTTCATTCAGAAAAATGGCTTTTCATATCCCTGCTATGCTGATGACACTCAACTCAAAAGTTTTCATGCTTCTGAAGTTTTTGTTCGCCATTCTGGCACAAATCTCTCATGGGGGCGGGGCTAGCAGCAGTGTGTTCTCATTGGCTACTGAGTTTTTGATTGACAGTTTCTTGACCTGGAAGTGAAGGCGTCAGTGTTGCGCCTGTCTGTATGTGAGCTTCTGTTAGCGGTTCCCTATTTCATTT
>NW_015506488.1:48731-51201 GCF_001515645.1 Sinocyclocheilus grahami | reverse complement strand
AAATGATCAGCATGATAAAACACAATTGGTAGCAAGAACATTCTTCTTGTGGAATGTGCAATGAAATTACCTTTGAGGTATGTACCGTCTGACAAGCCACGATTGTAATTTTCATATTGTTTGAATTTGTCAGAATTAAGTGATCATTAATTGTAATGGTGTAAGTGTATATACTAAATGTTATGGTCAGGGTTGCCAACCTTGATTACCTGGTTGGAGTGAGACTTGCTTGACGTCTGAATATATCACACACGTATGATACTAGTATTATCTTTAAATTGTAACAGCACAATCTAATTAGACCATACAATGCAAAAGAATCATCAGCAATAATCAAATATTCTACGAAAACATTGGATATTATACAATACTTTCAGTATTATATACATAACATCTAATTAAACCTCAATAGACCTTAATTTTCTCTCACGCTTAAATACAGTTAATACAGATTAAACTCAAGAACCAAACTCCTAACTTTGTATCACTAAATTGAAATAGGAAGCCGCTAACAGATGCTCACATCCGCACAGGTGCAAAACTGACGCCTTCACTTCCAGGTCAAGAAACTGTCAATCAAAAACTCAGTAGCCAATGAGAACACACCGCTGCCAGCTCTGCCCCCATGAGAGATTTGTGCCAGAATGACGAAAGAAAACTTCAGAATCGTAAGCAAAAAACTTCTTAAGTGTAAATGAAAAATTCAGAAGCGTAAATGAAAACTCTGGAAGCGCATTTGTAAGTACAAATCAGCAAAAGAAAGAGGAGAAAACAGTTAGCAAAACATGCGGTGTATATTCAAAGTCAAATATTTTGCCTGCGATAGATTTTTTTTTCTGTGATAGAAGTTTCTTGAAAAATTACATACATTTTTATTGGCACATAGTGTTGCTTTCGTCACCGAAAATTATGACTAAATATCGTCGTCAACGAACCTTAATCACGTGACGAAAACGAGACGAGACGCAACGTAAATGCTGGTCATGTGACGATGACTATAATTAAATGTATAATGCAATATTGTTGACGAATAAAAACGAGACTAAATGTGGTTTACAAAATAAAAACTATGTTAAAATGTCTCTTCATTTTCGTTGACCAAAACGAGACGAAACGAAATGTTATAACGTTATTTCGTCTCGTTTAATCGCGTTATTATTATTATTTTGCAGTATTTCTGTTTCCTGTGTCTCACTTCAGGGGCTGCATCAGGTCGCACTGCGGAGACGGAGGCGACGTCACTTCCTCAAGCCCCACTCGCGGCATTATTTAGAAGATGACAACAAACAAAGTTAAGTCTGACACAGAGAAAAGGGCGTTTCGCACCACGGGAACCTTTTCATAGTACCAGAACTAATTGTGGAACTACACACTTATGGGCGTTTTCGCACCGCCGGAACTGGGTGCGATTTTAGTACCGGACTGCCTTTTTCGAGAACCAAATTAGCTCCTACTCCGGAGCAGGATGTAACCAGCACAACTGGTACTAATCGTGACGTAAGTAGACATTGATTGGCCAAACGCGTATGAAAACGCCCTCAGCCGCCATGATTTAAAACGCCGTGTAAAACCCGCGAGACACAACAAAAACAGCTCCGATCACAGCGTCCTCCATCCTCCTGTTGTTAATGTTGTTCTTCTTTGTTTCTGTTGTTGAATGCCACGCACAAATGACGACGCTGTCTCCATGATGTTGCAATAACACAGAAGTCATAAATCCATTTTTCTCATCTATCATCTGAACAAAAGGCTTGGCTGGTACTGGCAGGCCCAAAGTTGGCGCCAGAGACAGCTGAACTTTCATGTTCACAAATGCCTCTTCTGCCTCTTCTGTCCACTCAATTTTGTCACATGACTTCAACCCCTTCTCTAACGTTAGGGCTCTCAGAGGTTGCTCAAGAATTGCATAACCTGGAATAAATGTACGACAATATTTATGGTTTTGGTACATCTTTTATAGCCTTAACACTTTTGTCAGACAGAGATTTGCTATCGTGTGTTATTACATGTCCTAGAAATGTAACCTGCTGCTTCGCAAACTGCAGCTTCGCCATACTGACCTTGTGGCCCTCCTGAGCCAGATGCTTCAGGAGTGTCACAGTATCAGTTACACACGTAGACTCATCTCTAGCACACATGCAAAGGTCATCCACATTATGCAACAAAGCCGTTCCGGCTGTCAGGGTCAAAGGCTCCAGACTTCTTCGAAGTGCTTCATTATACACAGTCGGTGATTCTCCATACCCCTGACTTAAATATGTAAATTTGTAGCCTCTGCCATTAAATTCAAATGCAAACCAAAATTGGCTGTCTTTATCCACTGGCACACTAAAAAATGCATTAGCCAAATCTACCACTGAGAAAAACGGTGCATCTTGTGGTATTTGTGACAGGATTGTGTATGGATTTGGCACTAATGGAGCCTTTTGTCTGACAGCTGCATTTACTGCCTGTAAATCTTGTACAAAAC
>NW_015506488.1:46499-47717 GCF_001515645.1 Sinocyclocheilus grahami | reverse complement strand
CATGGTCTTTAAAATATTTTTCTCCCTCCTTTGTCCTCCTCCTCCTTCATCAACTGTACCAGCTAATGACTTTGCCACATTCTTCATTAATAAAACATTAGTGCACAATTCTCCTCACCACAAACTGACAAACACATATTGCCAGCAAACATACACTTGCTCACACACTTCTCTATACATTCAGAGGCAGAAGTCTCCAAACTCATTCTTTCCAATCATCCTACTACTTGTCCACTTGATCCTATTCCATCTCATCTTTTTCAAGCCATTTCGCCTTCAGTTGCACCTGCACTCACTCACTCACATAATTAACACATCCCTTCACACAGGTGTCTGTCCTTCAGCATTTAAACAGGCTTGGATAACCCCACTACTTAAGAAACACACACTTAACCCAGCACTTTTAGAAAACTACAGACCCGTACGACTGCCCTGCTCTCAGTTGTTGAAGCCCTAAGACTGGCAAAAGTGGCTTCCAAATCTTCAGTACTTATCTTGCTGGATCTGTCTGCTGCTTTTGACACAGTTAAACAACCAGATCCTCCTGTCAACCCTCATGGCAAAGGAAATCTCAGGAACCACACTTCAATGGTTTGAGTCTTATCTCTTAGATAGGTCCTTCAAGGTATCATGGAGGGGTGAGGCGTCCAAATCACAACATCTAGCTACAGGGGTGCTTCAGAGATCAGTTCTTGAACCAGTTCTCTTCTCTATCTACAAGGCATCACTAGGATTTGTCATTAAGAAAAATGGCTTTTCATATCCCTGCTATTCTGATGACACTCAACTCAAAAGTTTTCACTTATGCTTCTGAAGTTTTTGTTCTCCATTCTGGCACACATCTCTCATGGGGGCGGGGCTAGCAGCAGTGTGTTCTCATTGGCTACTGAGTTTTTGATTGACAGTTTCTTGACCTGGAAGTGAAGGCGTCAGTGTTGCGCCTGTCTGTATGTGAGCTTCTGTTAGCGGTTCCCTATTTCATTTTAGTGATATAAAATTACATATAGCTTAATGCCTACAAAAACAACTGGTAAGGGACTACAACGAGTTACTTCCCGGGTCCGTTGCGTCAAGAACCCAGAATTTTACATAAACCCCGCCTCCGGGAACACGCAGCAAAGGGGGCGAGGCCATGCTGCGCTGCTTTAGAGAAGAGGAAGAGAAAACTACGGGTGTACGTCAAGTCAAGTCACCTTTATTTATATAGCGCTTTTAACA
>NW_015506488.1:44440-44714 GCF_001515645.1 Sinocyclocheilus grahami | reverse complement strand
CTGTAAAGCTGCTTTGAAACAATGTGTACTGTGAAAAGTGCTATAAAAATACATTTGAATTGAATTGAAAATTATTTTTATTTCATGTTTTTCTTTCGTGACAGGTCTCTACTGAATGATGATAAAGCATCTACTCTACTGCCTGGCAAAGAAAGCACTAAATAATGACCCTGCTTATTTTTATTGACTTTTTTTTAAGTGGATAAAATGCTATAAATACAGCTAAAAATGTAAGGCTCTGATATTGTTTTGTTGTTTAAAAACCTTTCTAAAT
>NW_015506488.1:42300-42596 GCF_001515645.1 Sinocyclocheilus grahami | reverse complement strand
TCTTAAAGCAGAAGCCAATGGACTACTTGCACTGAGCCTCACGACGTACTTCCAACTTGAATTGTTATTGCGCGCTAGTTTCCAGTTTGGCCGCCATTGTTTGGGTTTGTTTTAAAATGTTTAAAAAAGAAGGTACTTTTCGATTTCAAAAACAGCAAACGAAATATCACAAACACTGTTGTGTTCCGCTGTGTACAGCTTCGTCAAAGTTTAACGGGACTTAGCTTTCCTGCCGATGTCGGGCTTAGAAAACTGTGGCTAGTGAACATACGCCGAGATGATATTACTGGTCCCAG
>NW_015506488.1:38479-42290 GCF_001515645.1 Sinocyclocheilus grahami | reverse complement strand
TGTGGGCCAGAGCAAGTTATCGGATCGGGGCCAGAATACAAAATACCTGTTACTCAGATTTGGGCCAGTTCTACTTTATTTGTTTTGTTCTAGGCTGACATGCAGGCATTGCTATGGCTTGCTTGTGGTCCATATCTGGGAAACAGGAGCGGACCGCCCAAGTGCCATCATTCCATGCCAAAAGTGGGCCAGATGAAAGTGTCAGGTGTGGGCTGGATCTGGGCCACAGCAATTTTGCTATCTGGGGAAGAAGAAGAAGGGCTGTCGCGATAACCGCAATACCGCGCTATTGACGAGCAAACCGCCGCAACCGCGATTTTTTCGTAAGGTTATGTCCTTCTCGTTTTACACTTCATGCATGTGGACTGAATATTAAACAAGTTAGTAATGATAACATAATGTGTACCATGCTGATTTGTACAGAGGCTCCGTAGATTTGCACTTAACAAGCCTAAACAGACAGTGAATGAGAGAGAGATCGACTGAGCACGTGCGTCTGTCCTCCAGGCCGAGACATATATATTTGTGAACATAGGTTGTCATGTTCAAGGAAAGCGAAATCTCTGTCTTAGCATTGACACATAGCTGGTCAGCTCAGCCTTCTAAAGTGGTGCTCAAAGTTAAAATGATTTCAACAGCATGTTTCATTACATCTCTTTGAATGAATGAATCAGCGTTTTTGAACATGTAGTTGAATGAGTCCCTTTCTACCACCTTGTGGCGCAACACTGTAACTGCACTGACTGACAGCCCGTCTAGAACGTGTGCGTGCAGGTGGAAATATCAATAGAAAGTCTCTTGTCCAGTAAGTTAAAATGATTTCAACAGCATGTTTCATTACATCTCTTTGAATTAATGAATCAGCGCTGCTAACACACGACATAACAGTTACGTAACGTATTCGTAATTTTTGGTAATTTTGTGACTTACCAATAGACAACGTAACCACGACGTCGTATGCTCGTAATTCTATTACCAACCCATTACCAATTCACAACGTCGTCAGTACGTCCTCCTAACCTAACAAGATAACCAGGAACGTCCCAGACAGGTCCTCTATTCGTAATAATTTGGTAATTTCATGATTTACTGGCAACGTAACTGCAACGTCACTAGCCCGTAATTTCATTCCCAGTACGTTTGCAGTGTGTTCTGTGCGTTTTTAGTCTGCAACGTCATACGCCATAATTTAATAAACTAACTGCATTTATTTTAAAGATTTTATTGCTATGCGGTACGTTTGTGAGAAAATATAATTGTACAAAAAGGACAAATATTTTTTCATTTGCTATAAACGATTTTTTTTTACTATTTGTCAATTCATTTCTGGGAGAAAAATCCTCCTTTAGAGGGAGGCATCCCCGTGCATTTCATAAATGTACAATGAAAAATCAATACCATAAATTTGCTATGTGCAAGATAGGATAAAGACAAAACACACACTTTTAGACTTCATGTATCAGACATCTAAAGTTGTCAGTATATTCAACACCCACCTGCAACAGTTGTCTAGTACTTTGTAAAAAGCTCAGATTTAATCCCCTATTATCTACTATGTTTGTCATTTATGATCATCACAGGTAAGTGTCCACACACTGTTGGTCAAAGAATATAAAGGGTTTTCTCCCATTTGTAAAATGCAGTATCATTAATTACAATTGAGACCAAACAAGTGCATAACTGTCCTTATGTATTATATCTACAAGTGATCACAATTATATGGTTTCAAACCGATTAAACATTTGCACACTGGATTGAGACAATAACAAAAATTCAGTTGACTAATTTTAAATGCATGGGTATCGGCTTATCACGTACAAATAAAGTTCACTGTATTTATGCAAAAAAAATTTAATGAAGTGTACTTAACTAAGTACCTATTTACCTACTTACCTATTTCATACAGAAATTGTGCATAAGACACAGAAACCACAAACCACAGAAACTCTCTTATTAACATTTAATTTACCATAACACAATAGTACTTCACACCACACAAAAAAAACAAAGTATAGTCACTGATTTATGATATGTAATTCTCAAAATGCCTCAATACTACAGCAGCGGAGGACATTATCAATTAATATGTATTAAAAGAACAGTGGTGAAAAACAAACCAGAACAAATTAATACAAATATTCAAGTTCAAAGGACAATCATGGCACAAGAAGAGAAATTACACAAAATTCTTGTCAGATGAAAATCATTTCAGTGTCAGCAGTGGAAAAATCTAATCAGCTCACTGCAAAAGAAGATAGGAGACAAGTACATTTAGCTTGACAGGCTGGAATATTGTTTAGTTTGACTGGCCTGTTATTTATTATTTTACAATTTGCATGCTTGCTGGTATTGAATTTAAGGTTATGGCCACACAAACGTCACACTATTTCACAGCAAATAAAGACTTAACATTCAATAACTTCTTTTTCTTTTTCTTTTAGAAATCCAAGCTTTGTAGATGAAAACTGGAGACATGGTTTTAAAAATAACATTACATATTTAAATGTCATAAGGAAAGCCTACAAGGCTTAATTTAATGCACAGAAATAAGACTGTGTATGTTTAAGAGCCTTCTGTGTTGATCTTGATCCATTGCAATATTGAGTTGTTCAATTTTATTTCTTATTTAGAAATAAAGAAATAAACAGGATGGTTCTCTTAAATTTCTTGTTTTACTAACATGTATCTTTTGGAGGGTTTGGAGTATTCATTATGAGTAAAACACTTAAGTACTGTTAAAACAACCTGTCTGAATAATCAAGTTTGTTTGGCTGGAAAATGTGCAATTAACTTTTATGAATAAACTGATAACAAAAACACATCAACACTGCCTGTCACTTTGATTACTAAAATATCTTCACTACTGAATTGCAAAATTATTTTTCTCAGCAACGAGGGGGTAACACAATTAAACTCACAGCCTCGTAGTTAGATGAGAGATGCTGAACTGATGCAATCATTCATCTCTCTCTTTCTCTCAGTAATTACTTCAAATAAATGCTATAATTCAATCATTCATTCAAATAATAATACACATTACTGTATTTTCTGTGCCTGATTCAAAGTGGACAGAATGGTAGATCTAATGAGCCATAACTGACAAAAAAACCACAACAAACAACCCAGTTGACCCTCCGCTCAAATATTGTGCTGCAAACATCAATAATAGCTTTAAGTTGTCATTGCTGACAAATGAGCATGGAATAATCCACAGCTAGCTGTGCATTAAAGGAATAGTCTATCCTAAAATGAAAAGCAATTTACTGTTTGAATTCCCTACACAGCAAAATTATGAGTGTTAATTCAACTCTAACAGAGTTAAAATCAACTCCGAAAAAGTGTGCATATTGTCCCAATTTTTTCAGATTTACATTAACACTCTTCAAAGAGTTACTTGTTTAACACTATGAATGAGTTATATGTACACGGTATAGAGTTAAAAAACAACTCTGGTCCACACCAGAGAGAGTTGATTTTTCCTTAACACCAGTGTAAAGAGTTACAATTTAACACCTTTAAGATGGATTTTTAACTCTTGATTTTTCAACTCCAGTGTATTGAGTTAACATTACAAAACTCTCCTCTGTGTTAAGTAAAAAAAGCTGCCAGAAGATAAAAAAAAAAAAAAAACATACAAAAATGTTAAACAATTTTTTTTATTAAAGCACATTTTGTCATTTTTTTTAAAATCACAATTACACTGCAGCTCTCAAAACATTATTAACATGTCAACGTGACAGTTCACTTTTAGAATAAGTGACAAGGCGGCACAATATATCCATTTCGGTCATCAGAATTGTAAGAATACTGC
>NW_015506488.1:26849-38469 GCF_001515645.1 Sinocyclocheilus grahami | reverse complement strand
TTGTGGTGAGCAAATGACAGAATTTTCTTTTTTACAACCTGCACCGATATAAATACAATAGTGGAGTTAGGTCAGTGTTTATATCAACATCCTAAACCATAAAATGGTGGTTTGTCCTGGGTTAAAATCCTGGAATGACCTATTCTACAGCAGGTGTAAACAATCTGCTCCCATCGTTTGGGAAATTGATAGAAATGTTATTTTTCCAACATTTGGCCTAATTTCATAAAATGATGATTTAAAAACAACGATTTAAACAACTTGACAAGTTTTGACAAAACTTAAAACCAATAAAATAATGATATTAAATAAATAATAAATTTAATTAAAATTTAAACAAAAAATAATAAATAAAATTTGATTATGATATATAATTTTCCAGACACCTTATTATTCTACAGTTTTTGAAAGCACATTATCCTCTTACTGATCCAACAGTTAACATTTACAGCACTGTGTGTAAGCTGTGTAAAAATCTTTGAACTGGGGCCCGTTCTTCGTACGTCGCTTATTACATCCGAGATGACACAATCGTGCTAATCAGGATCTGGATAATTCGGTTCTTCGAACGCACCTGTTGTTGATGATTAGTCTGGCTGGATTTAGTTATCTGAGATAATTGCGCATTCATGGGTTGGTTAAAAGGGGCTATGTATCGATACTCGAAACCACAATCAGCAATGCAGCGATTGGCTGGCGGCAAGACAGCAACATAATGACATAATTTCATTAAAAAAGACACCTGACGAAAAACTTTACACTTTTTTTTTACTTCTAGTGCACTGTTTTTATTTTATTTTTATTTTAACATGATTCCAAATTATTTATATTCACGATTTCTAAAATTTGTACAGGCTTTACATTTTTATTTCAATGTAGTAATTAGCAATTCATTTAATTTTATATTTAAACAGATTTGTTACGTGACAGCATTAATTAAAGTTTCTTAAGGGTCAAGATCAAGTTATCTGCATCTCCTGCGCTCCATCAAGCCACTGCTATAATATCTGTCAGCACTCACATTAATGCACGACTCTACATTATCTGTACAGCATGTGTGTAAGACTCCAATACAATTATGAAGTAATAATTTTATGACAAATAAATATTTCAGTGAGTAAAACTGTCTATAGTATTAAACACTACACAACATTGTTATATTATGTTTAAATGATTATTATTTTAAATTGTCCGTGGATCAGTAGGGAACTCTTGTAATAAAGTTGCGGTGGTAGCGGACAGATTTTAAGTATCAATACTGCTTAAAAAGATGCCATCTAATCCCGTTTACATGAAATAAGCCGCTCCTGAGCAGGTTTAAGCTTACGGACCTGTTGCTATGACAGCAACTCCAGGATGAGCTTCGAAGAACCAAACAATCCCAGATCATGCCAAATCATCAGCAATCAAATCCAGCTAACTGAGTTAGCGACGTACGAAGAATGGGCCCTTGGTCTGAACAACAACAACAAAACACAAAAGATGTGCTAATGAAAATGCTGTTTCAATCTCTGACAGCAGATGGTTCTTTGGAAGAGCATAAATATATTTGTACATATAAAAACTACTTTTTTAGGCATTCTTTGAAACTTTGGATTTTTTTTGTAGCTCAATACAGAGTCGAGCATCACTGAATTTGCACTTTCTGATATTAAGCTAGTTAAATAGCACCACGCTTCTCACACATTCATCATGTAGGGCCACATCCACATGATCACAATCCATGTGTTTTTCTGCAATCAATAGCACGGTTTCTTCCTGTCTTAATAGCAACCTGCTCTGTTAATTTCTATCCTTGCTCCAATGTGTTTATGTGTGCTATTGCTTGTATTGCTTATTTTCTTCATTTTTATTTGACATTAGTCCTTATTTCCCGAGAATAGCACATACCAAACTATACTGAAATTGCGACCCTAAAAACATGATATAAACCAAACCATAATTCAAACCGTTGCACCCCTAGTACAGATGCTGTTATACCTTTTTACAGTGGGTACGGAAAGTATTCAGACCCCCTTAAATTTTTCACTCTTTTGTTATATTGCAGCCATTTGCTAAAATCATTTAAGTAAATGTTTTTTAAGATGGTGAGAAATAAGATTCTCTGGTCTGATGAGACCAAGATAGAACTTTTTGGCCTTAATTCTAAGCGGTATGTGTGGAGAAAACCAGGTACTGCTCATCACCTGTCCAATACAGTCTCAACAGTGAAGCATGGTGGTGGCAGCATCATGCTGTGGGGTGTTTTTCTGCTGCAGGGACAGGACGACTGGTTGCTCTCGAGGGAAAGATGAATGCGGCCAAGTACAGGGGTATCCTGGACGAAAACCTTCTCCAGAGTGCTCAGGACCTCAGACTGGGCCGAAGGTTTACCTTCCAACACTCCAATGACCCTAAGCACACAGCTAAAATAACGAAGGAGTGGCTTCACAACAACTCTGTGACTGTTCTTGAATGGCCCAGCCAGAGCCCTGACTTAAACCCAATTGAGCATCTCTGGAGAGACCTAAAAATGGCTGTCCACCAACATTTACCATGTCAACAATTCTGTGTTTTTCTGTCAATATGGGTTGCTGTGTCTACATTAATGAGGAAAAAAATTTACTTAAATGATTTTAGCAAATGGCTGCAATATAACAAAGAGTGAAAAATTTAAGGGGGTCTGAATACTTTCCGTACCCACTGTATATTAGGATTTTTCCAAACACAAATGGCGTATTAATGAGAGGTAAAATGCTTAAATGAATGTATGTGGCAGGAATATCTGGACGTGTTGGGCCGCCCCATGGTTCTGGCAGGAAGAAGTGCCAAGCAGGTGCAATGGACCAACGTCTATCAGGACGCGCTGGTGAGAGTCGCTTCACCGCCTGCTGTGTGTGAAACATACGGCCCGCTCTGGTTTCGTCATACTCTGATGCCTCATAAAGCATTGTGAGTTTATTGAGTTTGTGTGTTTGGGTTCATTTACAGGGTCTGGGGCTGGTGGTGACGGGGACGATGCCGGTGTTCAACCTCACTGTGGACGGAAACTCTCAGGTGATGCTCAGTCACTGATGGATCAGCACTGGCTATGAACTCTGTTGTGTTCATATCATTGATGTCAGTGTTTGTGTGTTCAGAATCAGCTGATTTTAGGGGTTATGGGAGTCGATGTTCATCTGGATGAGCTGAAGAGACTCACGCCACAATACAAGGTGAACTTTATCACATTGAAAAACCTGTGTCTATTACCTTGAGCTACTTGAACATTTTCATTGTCAGATTTTGTGTGGCTTTTGAGTAAATGTTGTTAAAAAAAATTATATTTAATGCATTTATTATAAGCAATTTTGTATATGTTTATGTATATAAATTAGGTAAACATACTTACTATTAGTTGCACGTACACATATATCCACACAATCCTTAAAACGGGGCACTTCTAATGAATTAAACTTATTAACTATTGACTATTAACACATCTACACATCCAGCCTCAATATATACTACAATATATAATACTGTTTTGTAATCCACTCTGCAGAAAGTTTTGGAACAGTCCAAATCACGAACACCGGCGGGAGGGTTCGGAAGAGTTCACTTTCGAGGGGTGGCCTTTCTTACAGTGGGAAAGTAAAATGATCTTTCATCTTCTCTGTGTTTGTCTCTTTCTAGTCTTAATGACTGTGCCATTACAGATGTTTCTTCTTTAACTCAGTCTTTGACAAACACAAAAGCACTGGTGTTTCTTAAAGAGCTTGATCTGAGTAACAGTAACATTGGAAACTCAAAGCAGCAGCTCATTGATGTACTGCGAGACACAAACTGTAAACTGAGGTGAGTAAACATCACTTGGTTGCATTCACCCTAACGTGAACAGCCAAACATATGAATGCAATTTGTGTTTTAAATGTTATATTTTAAACATTATTATTGTTTTAGAAATATATGTACGACAAATAGTTTTAAATGTGTAACTAATAAAAAACATTGGCTTACTAGGTGCGCTTCATTGGGTGCAAACTAGTGCACACTTCATTGAGAACTTTGGTGGACGGATTACATCTAAAGCTCAACAGGATAAAACCAGTCATCACCAGGTGAGAGATCCCTAGAAGGCCCTCACTAATACTGTAATAAATTCATATGTGAGATGTGATGTTTGTATACCAAAATGTAAAATGTCTTTGAGAATGGGGATTTTTGGCAAGATGTCACCAAACAGCAATTCATAATGCAAACGCTATTCAAAACCTACAGCTATGAATTTAATGTCTGTATACACACATGCTTTTTTTATTTTAACAGCTTCAAATAATATTATTTTAATAAATGTGAAGTTTATTACTTTATATACTAGCTTTTGTTTATGATTATTTGAAATGATGACTAATGCATACAGGTGGAAGAGGCTCTGACTTTAAAATTACCATATTAAAACTTTTTCGCAATTAAACAATGCTGCATTAATAGAAATATGCATGCGTGATATTGAATGATGGTTGTTAGTATTCATACAAATCATTTTGTTTTATTTACAGGTGAAATTGAGGAGGAAGAAAAGCTCTGAGGTGGGCTAGCAGGAATATCAATCTTTAGCATAAGGCCTACATCATAATGATGTTGGAATTAAAGTCACCTATACTGAAGCATTTAAAATATTGCTAATTATAATTGGGTTGTCAAATTTAGAATTCAAATATATCAAATGATATAAACCAACTGAAAGCCTGAAATGAAAGTTGTCAATCATCTGTAAATGGCCTACATTTACAGATTCAGTACTTTTAATTTCGTTTTTTTATTTCTGTATACATTTAATGTACATTTATGTCAATTTTACATCATATCTCCCTTTATATATTCAGTATATTGATTGTTTAAATGTCTATTAAATCAGTTATTGTATGTGTTTGTCTGATAATGCACATATATTGTCTTAGTTCTGTGAAGAAACATCCAAGTAATAGTTTATGTTTGTTTCATTACACTCTGTACATTAAACGATGATACTTCGACTGATAAAAGAGGTATGGATGGAGTCTGTCCTCCTACAGCAGCCCAGACTTACTAAACTTTAGTATTACCGGTTAAAAGCATTTATGTACCCATTTTCCTCCTCCTTTGAAGTTCTTGCTTTCACCTGCACCATTTCAGAAAGTCTGCATTTTGTTTAATCTTCTTTTTTGCCAGTGTATTGTATTGTAATATGCATTGATGTATTGTAAATATACAGTAAAGAACTTGATCATGTCATTTGTTTAAAGGGTCATTAGTTCACTTTGCAGCTGCAAGTGTAATTGGAGATACATGAACAGACTTTGTCCTGCTTATGTGAAACTTAAAGTCACAACTGTATGAGCAAATTGAGTCTTGAGAAGAATTAAGAATCATGCAGGCCTGATGCATTCTTTACAAAATACTCTGTTAAAAAATCTAGAAACCAACATAAATACAAATATTTACTTTTTATATTGCTTGTGTGTGTGTGTGTCTTTTATTTTATAGGAAGAGGGAGTGCAGACTGAAAGGTAGGGATGAGATCGGGACTTGATCCAGATCAGATTTAAACCTGCATCCCAGTGAGTCAATAGCTCCTCCATGTGCTGAATGAACGCGGTCTGATGTTTAAAACAAGATTTTTGAAGGATTTCTGCCTTTATCCTCTTGAGCATCTATATTTGTATTTTACTAAAACACATTTACTTTCCATCAACACTTGTATTTTGTACACAATGTATCAAAATAATTTAAGTTGAAAATGAATAAAAAATGAGCAAGGTGACATTTTGCTGTGAACAGAGACTTAGATATAATTTTATGTCAGGTCAGTTTGAATACAAATATGGACTAAACTGGGTCCATAGGCAGTGTACAGGTGCATCTCAAAAAATGTGTATATCCTGAAAAAGTACTTTTTTGTAACTTATTTCAAAAAGTGAAACTCATATATTCTAGATTCATTGCATGTAAAGTAAAACATTTCAAAAGTTTTTTTTGTTTGTTTTAATTTTTATGATTAGAGCTTACAGCTCATGAAGTCAAAAATACAGTATCTCACAATATTACGTTTACATTTGAGTTTCATTAAATCACCATCCCTACAGTATACATTCTGGGTATCTCTTGTTCTTTGAAACCACAATAACGGGGAAGACTGCTGACCTGGCAATGGTCCACAAAGAGGGTAAGTCACAGAAGGTCATTACTGAAAGGGCCGGCTGTTCACAGAGTGCTGTATCAAAGCATATTAAATGCAAAGTTGACCGGAAGGAAGAAATTGGGTAGGAAAAGGTGCACAAGCAACAGGGATGACCGCATGCTTGAGAATACTGTCAAGCAAAGCCGATTCAAACACTTGGGACACTGATGCTGGAGTTTGTGCTAAAGGAGCCCCGACCAAGTATTGAGTGCATAAATGAACATAATTTAAAGAACTTAAACTTTTCTGTTTTGCAAATCCTTTTTTTTGATTGATTTTAGGAAATATTCCAATATTTTGAGATACTGGATTTTTGACTTTCATGAGCTGTAAGCTCTAATCATCCAAATTAAAACAAAAAAAACTTTTGAAATGTTTTACTTTACATATCATGAATCTAGAATATATGAAAGTTTCACTTTTTGAAATAAGCTACAAAAAAAATGATACATGTGTGAATATTGATTAATAGAATGTTATTCATATTAATATTGCCATGCCATATTAATACGGTATTAATATTCTAATTATTAGATACATTTACATAATAGACATCCTTAATCTCTGATGGCTCATTCTGCTCTGTTTGTTCTGTTGTTGGTGTTTCTTTGTCTTGACACAAGTACAGTACTTACACTGCATGGTATCTGTTTTGGTATAGCAGCCTTTTAATAAGAATGAGTGCACAAGAACAGTGTTGAACCTGATACCAATACTGCATGTGTAGCATCTCTCTTCCTCTTTTTGTATGTTTTGTTGATGTAACTATACAGAATAAAGAGTTAACTCCTGTTTTATTTTCTGCTCTCTTTCTCTAAGGTACTGTTGTATGACAAATTTTGGTTGTTCTGCACTGACTTCAGCTCTGAAATCAAACCCATCACACCTAAGAGAGATGGACCTGAGTGGATATCAACTAGGAGACTCTGGAGTGAAAAACCTGAATGATCTACTGATGAACCCACAATTCAAGCTGGAGAAACTACAGTTAGTATCATTATACTGTACAGCATTTAAACGGTGATGAAAGCTTATTATGCTGTTAGCTAATGGACTGATGTTTATTATGTGTATCAGTAGAAAAAGAATTGGGTTACACTTTACTTGAAGGGGTGTGCATAAGACTGACATGACACCTTCATAATCATGACATGACACATGTCATGAATATGAAGGGTTTTTATGCATGTTTATGACAACTGTCATTAAGTGTCATTCCCTCAGTTATGTAATTTTTAATGCAAAGATGACATTGTTTGAGATGTCTTTGTTATGGGCTATGGGTAGGGTTAGGTTAGGGTTAGGTCAAATAATGTCATATTTGCATTAAAAATGACATAACTGAGCGAATGACACTTAATGACAGTTGTCATAAACATCCATAAAACCTCCTTCATATTCATGACATGTGTCATGTCATGATTATGAAGGTGTCATGTCAGTCTTATGCACACCCCTTCAAGTAAAGTGTTACCAAGAATTGTTATTTTTATTTTTACTTTGAATCAATATAAACTTTGTGGTTATAAAAAATATTTAAAATACTGACATCTATCTGACAAATCCTTGCTCCAAAAAAAGAGAGAGATTAGAGAACAGACTAAAAAAATAGTGTAACTTGAGTGATTTGATTATTGTTACATGGCTTTATGGTACTTTATTATGAATTATATTTGTGGAAAATAATTCCTTCTAGTTATGTGTTTTTGATCTGATGAAAACAACGCTTGAAATGAACACCTGCCAAGTACCAAATGTTGGTAAATTTTGGCCATAGAGACACAGACCACTATGTGGCATGATAATTTACTAATCAGTTAGCAGGATATGTGCAACTGTGGCAAAATTATCTTCTCTCTGTCAGTAACATCATTAACAGTCATGAAAAATGTGTAAGTATAAGTATACACTGTAAAGCATTCATGTGAAATCTACAGGAATTGACTGTGTTTGTGCACAGGAAATTACTGTATACTAGTTCACAGTAGAATGGTGTAGTTTCAGTCAAAATTGCAGTAATGTAAGAAGTACTGTGAGTGTCACAGTAACCAGCAATGTCTTGTAGAAAATCACAGTAACTTCCAATGTATTGTAGAAAACACAACAAGCAATTATGTACTGTAGAAAATTACAGTAACCAACAATGTGCTGTAAAAAAAATAATGGATATTATTTATATCCAGCTTAGTTTTCACAAGAAAGCGGGTGCGACTATTTGTAACTTGAATGTGTTTGGCTTCTGGTGTCTTTCGTTTCCAGTTATTTTACCTGTGCAAAAACAGCCCATTATACTGCTTTATATAAACTTTTAATTATTATCATATTATTTTAACTTCAGTATCATGATCATAAATTCACCCCCCAGAACGTGATTTCACCGTACTGCCATACACTAGGGTTTTCTGAAACCCAGCCACTGGGATAGAGAAGGAAAACATAGTAGCCTACACTGGCAGCTGGGTTTCCAGCCAATGACTGCATTTGACTACTCACTGTAATTCAATTACATTTTAGGTTTGAATAGAGAATACAGGAAGCAAATGTATTCTTTAGTAAAAATTTAAAAAAGAAAAAATGACCAGAAGGTCAAGATTTTATTGTTTTCAACACATCTAGCAATAAGTGAAGGATGATTAATGAAGCTTGTTGAGCAGTTAACTGTGACTTCTGATAAATGAATACTTATATTTAAATCATGCAACATGCATTATTTATTTCATATTCATTTTTTGTTTTTGTTTTTTTATTTGGGCTGAACCAATATAACTAAACAGAAATGGAACCTGTCAGTTCCGATAGTCAAGTGGTTAGCACACTGTCATATAGTGCAACTGTGTCTCTGGTGACCCGTGTTCGATTCCTGGCTTAAGGTCCTTTGCCGATCACATTCCCCACCAATCATTACACTGTCCTGTGTAATAAGCACAAAAAGGCACAAAAAAAAGGTTGCACTTGCAAATTAGTGAGTTTTACTTTACAGTTACATGTTTGCTACTGTAAAAGAAAACAGTGAAAATATGGTTATTTCTTCTACAGTAAGTTACTTGTCACTAGCTGCCAGTTAATTACTGTAGTTCTTTTCTACAGTAAATTACTTGTCACTTGCTGCCAGTAAATTACTGTAGTTCTTTTCTACAGTAAATTACTTGTCACTTGCTGCCAGTAAATTACTGTAGTTCTTTTCTACAGTAAATTACTTGTCACTTGCTGCCAGTAAATTACTGTAGTTCTTTTCTACAGTAAATTACTTGTCACTTGCTGCCAGTAAATTACTGTAGTTCTTTTCTACAGTAAGTTACTTGTCACTTGCTGCTGGTTAATTACTGTGCTTTTTATACAATATGTTACTTGTCACTTGCTGCCAGTTAATTACTGTGAATTTCACAGTCAGTTTCTTAAAGTGTACATGTGTAAGTACATTGTAAATGGCAGAGACCACAGTGCGAATAGCAGCAGGACAGCTTCATGACCAATTGGCCAAAAACACATGTGCCTTAGACCAGACAGATCGTAAGCAAAGCAAGGAGCCCAAAAAGAGACAAAAATGTGCATTTTGATTAAATATTAGTTGTTGAATGTTTTTTTTTAATTTGTGCAAGAAATTATATTTGTGATGAAAACAGTACATGGTGACCAAGGGGGCCTGGTGTTCTGCAGAAATCCTGGCATCCAGTTTATTGAGTGAGGGGACTGTGACGATTTGTTAATCTAATGAATAATTGATTTGTTAAATCAAATAAAAATTAGTATGTCAGATTGGTCGAGACGCTACATTATCTATAATAATGTTTTTTAAAACTGCTCTGTCTTCAGTTTTTATTTTAAACCTTTTGGCAATGTAGAGCATGGCATTATACATTTAAAATATTTGGGTCTATTTATGAATTGTCTTGTTAAAATTCCCACTGGCTGGTAAGGTGCAGTTACAGTTACCTTTGAAAGGCAAATTTCTGCAAGCATATAAAAGTCAGGACTGGACGTGAAGCGTGTGTGGAAACATTTTTTCAGACAGTCTCTTTATACTGCAGCACTTTATATTCTTGAACAATGCTGTTATGAAGTAGACACCACTTGAAAGATTGCCTCATTCCTTGTGAATAATTAGTGTAGCTTTGACGAGGCTCTGCCCACACTTCACTGTCAAATCAAACAACTTCTTTTGATCAATGCTGTGAATTTCTCTGATAAATTCACTTGAACTTGATGCAAAATTCATGTAGTGGAATTTCTCTGCAACTGAAGTCCATCAGATGAAATTCCTCATTACATGGATTCACATTGAGATGACTGTGATATTGCCCGCAAAATTTTGCTGAGAAAAGGCTAATGTGACTGTGCACTAAAAATATCATAAACTGTCTGTTCTCTTGGTCTCCTTCTAGACTTGCATGACTGGCATTACAGATGTTTCTTCTTTTACTCAGTCTTTGACAAACACAAAAGCACTACATTTTCTAAAAGAGCTTGATTTGAATTACAGAATGACTGGAGACTCAGAGAAGCAGCTCAGTGACGTGCTACGAGACTCAAACTGTGAACTGAGGTGAGTAAACATCTCTTTGTTGTAGTCAAACTTACTCAGATGAGCATTTTGAATGTATTATATTTAAAACAACTATTGTAGTCAATCTTTAGTTTGGGGATCAATTCTCACTATCAAATAACTATTAACTATGACTTTTGCTTCAATAAACTCCTCATTTGCTGCTTATTAGTAGTTAGTAAGGTAGTTGTTAAGTTTAATATATGGTAGGGTTAAGGGATCTAGAATATGGTCAAGCAGAATAAGACATTAATATGTGCTTTATAAGTACTAATAAACAGCTAATATGCTGACTCCACTGATTAATATGCTAAGGATATGCATGCCAATAAGCAAGTTAATAGTGAGAATTGGTCCTTAAAATAAAGTGTTGCCAATATTGATCTATAAAAATGTGCGGCAAGTAATGTAAAATCAGTTTGTTATACTCTGTACTCAAGTCTGTTAAAAGTCTGTTATACTCTGTACTCAAAGTAATTGAAATACAGTAAATAATTTGCAACTTCTCCACTCAACACTGTTTTTGCTTCCTCCTTGCAGCCTGGAGAAAGACTGGTTCAGCTGGAGAGTGAACTTCATTGGTGGATTGTTAACACACTGGTCAAAAGCTCAGGAACCTGTGAAATCAACAGAAAAGGAAAAGTCACCATCAGATGAGGAATCCTCAGACATGCATCACTAGTACTGTAATAAATTAATATGTTTGATGTGATTTCTATAATCAAAATTTTAAATGTTCATTATATATTCAAATATGAACTGAGAGTATCAGCATAAATAAAAAATCCTACCCCTTACCTGTTTTAAATCATTGAGGACAGCAGAAGGGATATTTTGGGTGAGAAGCAAGCATTTCAAAACCTACAGCTGTTATGAATTCAGTGTTTATAAACAGA
>NW_015506488.1:15040-26556 GCF_001515645.1 Sinocyclocheilus grahami | reverse complement strand
ACTCAGTCTTTGACAAACACAAAAGCACTACATTTTCTAAAAGAGCTTGATTTGAATTACAGAATGACTGGAGACTCAGAGAAGCAGCTCAGTGACGTGCTACGAGACTCAAACTGTGAACTGAGGTGAGTAAACATCTCTTTGTTGTAGTCAGACTAACTCAGATTAGCATTTTGAATGTATTATATTTAAAACACAACTATTGTAGTCAATCTTTATTTTGGGGATCAATTCTCACTATCAAATAACTATTAACTATGACTTTTGCTTCAATAAACTCCTCATTTGCTGCTTATTAGTAGTTAGTAAGGTAGTTGTTAAGTTTAATATATGGTAGGGTTAAGGGATCTAGAATATGGTCAAGCAGAATAAGACATTAATATGTGCTTTATAAGTACTAATAAACAGCTAATATGCTGACTCCACTGATTAATATGCTAAGGATATGCATGCCAATAAGCAAGTTAATAGTGAGAATTGGTCCTTAAAATAAAGTGTTGCCAATATTGATCTATAAAAATGTGCGGCAAGTAATGTAAAATCAGTTTGTTATACTCTGTACTCAAGTCTGTTAAAAGTCTGTTATACTCTGTACTCAAAGTAATTGAAATACAGTAACTAATTTACAACTTCTCCACTCAACACTGTTTTTGCTTCCTCCTTGCAGCCTGGAGAAAGACTGGTTCAGCTGGAGAGTGAACTTCATTGGTGGATTGTTAACACACTGGTCAAAAGCTCAGGAACCTGTGAAATCAACAGAAAAGGAAACGTCACCATCAGATGAGGAATCCTCAGACAAGCCTCACTAGTACTGTAATAAATTCATATGTTTGATGTGATTTCTATAATCAAAATTTTAAATGTTCATTATATATTCAAATATGAACTGAGAGTATCAGCATAAATAAAAAATCCTACCCCTTACCTGTTTTAAATCATTGAGGACAGCAGAAGGGATATTTTGGGTGAGAAGCAAGCATTTCAAAACCTACAGCTGTTATGAATTCAGTGTTTATAAACAGACAAATTTATTTGATAACCAATTTAAACGGCTTCAAATAGCGCTGCTTTAACAAAACTAAAGTTTATTACTGTATGTATTGCTTTTGAATAATGATAACTAAAGCATACAGCTGGAAGAGGCTCAGACTTTCAGATTTAATAATGCAGCATTAATAGAAACATATAAGTTCATGAGTAATGTTGAATGCTTATTGTTGGTTTTGTATTTACATGTGATAAATTATATTTTGTGGTTTTATTTACAGGTGAAATAAAGGAAAGAGTAAGTCTACATGTCTAAAGATTCAAATCGGTACTATCAATGTCAATTTTATGTTTATTTTTGCCATAAATTCATTTTTATATTTTATATTTTATATTTCTGTACATGTTTACATATAATCTCTTACATTTATATATATATATATATACATATATATATATATATATTTTTTTTTTTTTATGCATTATTTTAATTTGTATTAAGCCAGTTTTTTGTCTGCACAAATATATTGTTTTAGTTCTGTGAAGAAACATCTAAGTAAGAGTATAATGAAGAGTTGTGTTTGGTTCATTATACTCTGAACACAAGATAATAAAGCTTTGACTGAAGTAAGAGGTGTTGATGGAGTCTCTCCTCTTTCATCAGTCCAGACTAACTAATCTTCTGGCAGATGTAGAGGTTCTTCTGTTTAAAGCTGTAGAGTTTCCTGTAGAAATGACATATGAATGAGTGGCCATGCAGGTCTGACTAATACATAAAGACAAATGTTATAAATCCATTCTCATCTCACTGGCAGTTATTTTATACAATCATTAACATAATTAACACTGTTGTCATCCAGAGTCAGTGTTACTATCACGCAGGAAGCCTTTCCGTTCTCATATGATGAAAAACAACAACTAGAGGAACTTACATCAGAGAGGATCCTGTGGAACACACTGTGACAGTGAAGGTCAGTAGGTTTTTGAATACTAAAAAACACATCTTGACCTTTGTGTAATAGCATGTTTTATTCAAAAACATTAAACCTGCAACTGAATTTTTGGCCTTGCTGTCTTTATTTTACAGGAAGTGGAGAGCAGACAGGAAAGAAAGGATGATATTGGCACTTGATCCAGGCCGGATTTGAACCCGTGTCCCAGCGACTCAATAGCCCTCTGGTGTTGTGCATGTTTATTTAAAACTAGATAACTAAAACATTTCTGCTTTTGATCCTCTCTGACATCCATTATTTACTCCCAACCTGCTCTTACTCATATTGTGCACAATATATGAAAATCATTTAGGTTAAATATGAAGCAACAATTCCAAATGATGTGATCAAAGAAATGTTTTCTGCAAACATAGACATGGATACACTTTGATCTAGGTGGTCATTTCTGCAGTAAATTGTTACAAGGAGATCAAACACTTTGAAGGGCTTCTGAGAAATGTTTTAATTAATTTATGAATATAATGAATAGAGGAGGTATATAATGAATCTACATATGTGTGTAAATATTTGGCCAGTATTATAAAGTTATTAATCACATAAAACAAAACTTTGGATATACTATGAGAAAAAACAAAATGTTCTGTATCTTGAGAAGAGAAATTACAGAAATGGCAAGGTACCGTACATCAAAATTAATTATTAGAAGGATGTATTTCATTCAAGGTTTTGAAGTGTTTTTTTGTTTGTTTGTTTGTTTTTTGCTTTGTGGGGAAAGGAACTCTTAAATAGGCTGCTTTAAACTATTTAATGGTATTTTATTACATTTTTTTTTTTTTTTGAATTTGGTAAGAGTTATATGTCAATATGAAACAAAGGATTAAACATGCAGTAAAAAAGAACCTCAGGATGTCAGGCATTTACAATATGTATATTTTAAAAATGATCCAGAAACGGACAAAAATAAATGCCATGTTTACCGTTTAAATTATTGTATGTACTTTATACTCTCCACACTCCAGTCCAGCAGGTGGCGGTATGAACAGTTCAGCTGCTCTACCATTTAAACCCACCGAAGAAGACGAAAGTGAAAGTAATAGTACAAAAACAAAACTACACCAAGAAAAAGCGTTGGTTGGCTTTGATTCATACCAGGTCCCAGAAAACATTTTACAGGCTCTGAGAAAAGTAACATTTACGAACACAATCCATCTTCCTATACCGACGACAGAGCACGAGAATAATTGACAGCCCGCGCTCAGCATCGCTCACTCCGCCTCAGTGAACATGTACAGTTCTTTGGCAAATGAGAGCGAACATCAGAGCGTACAGTGAACGCTGTTAATCGTTACCAGTCCGAGTTCATAATGAATCTTTGTTACCAGATTGGACTTTGCTTTGGAATCACCACATGACAAACAACAAGTGTGAAGGACCGAAAAACATTGGAAAGTGTGTCGTTTTAGTGCAGTCGGCTAATCTACAATCTGTCGCTAACAGAGCGCGAACAAAAAATCGAAAGTTTTCAAAGACATCTGGATTCTGTTCCCTGTACACAAGACCGTCTGTACTACTGCAAGTAAGCTTTAATACTTCCCTTGTTACAATTAGGCCTATTTGGAGTGTTTAAATCTATTAAATTGCGAAGTTGTATGCCAGTTCCAGGCCTGACTGTTAGCCTATAACCGACGACCAAGAAGAAGCTGCAAATTACGCAAACTGTTTCATCACCACGCATGTTAAAGCATGAAGCTTATTAAAATTGAGTAATAAGTTTTCTGAAGGATTTTTCCCACACTTCGTTCATTTAGTCTGCTTTTATCATTTAGATAACTCGCATTACTAAATGTAACGAAATCGAAAGTAGATGCAGTCACAGAAAGTTATAAGATTTCGACGAAATCCGACATTTCTAGTTAGGTAGCTAAACTCCAACATACATACTTTCATGTAATTCGGTTTTATTTTAAAGAATAATATAACAAAACAAATGTTTTGCTTCAAGTAGCATTTCATATTACGTTTAGTACAAATAATAAATTACTCTTATTTCAAAAGCACTATGATACAACAAGATAGGAAAAAGTTGAGTGAAGACTCCAATACAGAAAGTAAAGTATTGTTGGTTATCAATGTCAGTAGCAAAAAAGGGTTTATTTCCTGCATAGCACTTTTAGGCCATGTGTTTTGTGGAATGATCGATAATAATCTTTTTCATTCGTCCCTCGGAAATGCCATGTTATTCATCTCAGTAACATTGTTATCTTCAGGTCAAGCTGAACAGCTGACACTCTTCACAAAGCAGTGCTGATGTTTGCACTGGCTGTGTAGCTGCAGCTATATCTCTAAATGTATAGTATCATGAAATCGAAAGTATTCTTAAGCCAGACATTTCTAGCAGGGGCAGTGCTACAGCTGGGCCTTTGAGAGCTTGACATAAAAATTGTGTTTATTTGTTTTTTATGTTACGTTCTTCGCGGCAATAGTTCTGCCTATCTAATTCCAACTAGCAGCTCCCTTGAATGTTTATAATAAAAATGATAATAAAAATGGCTAAACAGCCATCTCTATACTAACATTTACATTTAGTCATTTAGCAGATGCTTTTATCTAAAGCGACTTACAAATGAGGACAATGGCAATCAAAATCAACAAAAGAGCAATGATATACAAGTGCTATAACAAGTCCCAGTTAGCTTAATGCAGTACACGTAGCAAGTTTTTTTTTTAAATAATATAATAAATAAAAAGAAAACATAGCATAGAAAAAGAATAGAGCAAGCTAGTGTTAGAGGTCTTTTTTTTTTTGTGCTTTTGTTAATTGCATAATAAATGAAAAGATAACAGATAGAATACAAAAAGATTAGAACGCTAGTGTTATTTTTTTTTTTTAAGAATAGAATTAGAATAGAGAGTGCTAGAGTTAGAGGGTCAAATAAAGATGGAAGAGATGTGTTTTTAGCCGATTCTTGAAGATGGTTAAGGACTCAGATGCTCGGATTGAGTTGGGCAGGTCATTCCACCAGGAGGGAACATTAAATTTAAAAGTCCGTAAAAGTGATTTTGTGCTTCTTTGAGATGGCACAATCAAGCGACGTTCACTTGCAGAATGCAAGCTTCTAGAGGGCACATATCTCTGAAGTAATGCATTTAGGTAAATGGGTGCAGAGCCAGTGGTGGTTTTGTAGGCAAACATCAATGCCTTGAATTTAATGCGAGCAGCTATTGGTAGCCAGTGCAAATTGATAAACAGAGGTATGACGTGCATTCTTTTTGGCTCATTAAAAGGTAATCTTGCTGCCACGTTCGGGATTAATTGCAAAGTGTTTGATAGAACTGGCTGGAAGACCTGCCAAGAGAGCATTGCAATAGTCCAGCCTGGACAGAACAAGAGCTTGAACAAGGAGTTGTGAAGCATGTTCCGAAAGAAAGGGCCTGACCTTCTTGATGTTGAATAAAGTCAATCTGCAGGACCGGGCAGTTTTAGCAATATGGTCTGAGAAAGTCAACTGATCATCAATCATAACTCCAAGGTTTCTGGCTGTTTTTGTAGGAGTTATGGTTGATGTGCCTAACTGGATGGTGAAATTGTGATGAAACGATGTGTTTGCTGGAACCACAAGCAGTTCTGTCTTGGCAAGGTTGAGTTGAAGGTGATGGTCCTTAATCCAGCAAGAAATGTCTGTTAGACAAGCTGACTAACAGACTAAAAACTAACAAACTAACAGATGTCTCTCATTTAAGGTTCTTTTAGTGCAAAAGGAAGGGGGGGGGCACTCCTTTAACACTTTGCATTCAGGACCAAAATCCAAAATTGAATGCTATGTATTCTTTCGGTCCTTTCTGCCAGTATTATGAAGAATGTATACAGTACAAAAGCAATTGGCAGCATTCAGTGTTGTTTCGAATGACCCACAGTGGGCTGATTTTCTCTGCAGATTTGTCTCTTTGTTTTACTGGCAGTTGACAGGAGGTCCCTTACGGGTCCCTTAATGCTTAAGTGAGGTCCAGGACCCCAAACCCCCAACTGACCGAATTATTATTATTGAAGTATATATGAATATTCATTAGTGTTTGCCTATTATGGGCATGTTCTTGAGACAACATACAAATGAATAGAACTAAAAATATTAGTGCGAAATCATGTGTCAAGGCCAATGTCATAATATGGCTTAGTTTTGCTTTTTGTGATGTTTCCACATATATTCATCATCAGTGTTGGGGAAAGTTACTTTTAAAAGTAATGCATTACAATATTGCATTACTTCCTAAAAAAGTAACTAATTACGTTACTTAGTTACTTTTTATTGAAAGTAATGTGATACGTTACTTTTGCGTTACTTTTTAAATCTTGGCAGGGCTTGCTTGTTTGCTTTTAATATAAATATAAATATATTTTTCCTTTCACACCAAAAGCCTCAGGCTGAAGAAAAAGTAAATTCACGTCTGTACAGTAGAACGCAGAAGAAGAAAGTTCAACACTCTTCAGCAATAAAAAAGAAGAAGAAATGTTAGTTTATCTTGTGTAATTTTTGCTTATTAGTATAGTTGAATTGGATCATCGGAGGTCAGCAGCAAATTGGTTAATAAAATGGGCTTAAATACATAAAGGATATTTGTATTATTTAACATATTTAATTATTGCAGCTTTGAGTCATATTCTGAGTTGCTTTTAACTGTTTTTATTAATTTTAAGGAAAACTAAATCTGTTTTTTTTTGTGAGTGAGATGAATTAATGCATGTTCACATTTATTCTAGAACTAAAGTAACATCTTACTCCCGATTTCTCTCAACATGGGGACAGAAGAGCTTTAAATTAATAAATGGGGGGAAAAAACTGGCGTTACTTATTTGAAAAAGTAACTCTGATATTTTCTTGTAAATTAAAAAGTAATGCGTTACTTTACTAGTTACTTGAAAAAAGTAATCTGATTACGTAACTTGCGTTACTTGTAATGCGTTACCCCAACACTGTTCATCATCATGTACATATATGGTTAAAAATTGTATTAGCCTTGGCTAGCATAGGTTATTCACTCATTGTTTGCTCTGCTGTGTACCTGTGATTAAACAGACAAAACAGCTCAGATGATTGATCATATTCCACGAACTCTGCATGGTTTTGAAACTGTTTCAGCTATTGCTTAACATTGAAACTTCATTACCTTTTAGAAATAATCCATTAAACAAGTTGCGATTTGACGAGTGTTGCGCTAATATTTTCAGTTCCATTCGTTTGTGTGTTGTCTCAAAGACCCGCCCACAACAGGGGAACTATAATGAATATTCATGTTTGCTCCAGCAACTGGAACAGTTTTTTACAGGAACTGAATATTGCACAACACTGGGTTATGTGAATTCACACAGGTAGATCAACTCCAACACACCGATGTTCCTTAAAACCATTTACATTAATGTTAAAGAATATACCTAAAACACATTTCAATATTTTGGTTTTCGTAGCATATCATTGCATAAAAACATAATAAGAAATAGAAAACAATCACTGTGTAAACATGAGTAGCACTTCAAAATAAGGTCCGTTAGTTAACATTAAGTACTGCATTAATTAACATTAATAATGAGTAAAACATTTCTTACAGTATTTATTCATCTTTGTTAACGATAATACAACTAATAAAAATACAACTGTTCATTGTTAGTTCATGTTAGCTCAGGTCTATTAATTAATATTCTTATGTACAACTTTGGATTTTAATAATGCATTAGTAAATGTTGATATTAATATTAACTAGGATTAATAAAAGCTTTACAAGTATATTTCATTGTTAGTTCACGTTAACTAATGTTAAAAAGTGGAACCTTATTGTGAAGTGTTACCACATAATGCTTATTACTTGCATAGTAATAGATATTTAGATCCATATTGTGTGGAGTGATCTGAATCAAGATGGTTAAAATATTTTTTTGTAGCCCATTTTTTTTTAAATATATTGTTTATTTATTAACTCAACATTCATCCATCTGAATGGCCATGTTATTTCAGTAAAATACTGTCATTTCCAGGTCATTATGAGCATCTGATTTTCACAAACCAGTCAGTTCAGCTGCAGTATGTCAGAGGAGAGAGGAAAGGACTCTCCAGCTGAGATCAGTCTCTCGGAGAAACAGAGGTAAGACTGAGTCTGTGTTTACATAATCATTTTAAATACTGTCTGTAAAGAATAAAATCCCATCAACAGTGGACATTACATGCTGTCATGTCAAATGCTGTGCAAAACTTCAGTTTAGAACTTCCTATTACTGCTTTTAGATCGTTCTAGGTTCAAAACAACTTGAAACTGGTCTAATATCTGTTAGTCTAATATCTGTTATTACAGCTGAAAGGGGTGGATTTCTAATTCCCGCCTCTTTTATTTAATAATCAATAAGTGAAATAGTATTCTTAGAACCATTCTATCTGTTCTGGCATTTATGTTACAAGCATTGTCTGTATTTATCTGAGAGGTGACTGACTCTGTCAACTGATCGAACTTCAGATTTGACTTTTGGTCTTCTCTGAGCATATTGGTCTCTCTGTGGGGTTTAACTGTAATATGTTTTATTTATCATATAAAGTTGTTTGCATTACACTTTCGGGGTTGCATGTTTAGTGGGTATTAAATGTAAATAATTGGCAAACTAGAATTACTTCAAATGAATACAAATACACATCAAACTCGGCTTTACAGTGTAAATCAGTGGATTTTTTAAAAGGGAAATTTAGATTTAAATTTAGACTCATTCACAGTATGCGGTTCATTGTTCAGTATATTCATTATAGAAACAAGATGATATTTTTGCTTTAGTATTTTCTCATCTGGTCAATGGGTTAAACAGAGTTTGTTTACTCATGAGATTTAATATGGTTGCACTATAACACAGTTTTAGAGCCAGTTGTGTTTTTCAGTGGAAATTGTGCAGGATGAGAAACCAGTACTTGACTTGACTTGTAGTTTACCTGTGATTCCTTTATATTAGGCCTGATGAGTTAGTGAATTAATTTGTGTTAAACCGAACTAAACAAACTCCCTTTTGGCGCACAAAATCTCTTCAAGTGAGACTGAAGTATCTCCTATAGTTTTTTTTCCCCTCTGTTCTTTCTGTCATTAGTGTAAGATCAGGATCACATGTGTTCAGCTCTGTGTCTGTAAAGAGTGACCGTTCAAAAGGAGGTGAGCCACCGAACTTCAGTGAGAAAAAAAACTCATCTACCAAAAGGTATTACATTATAGCATTATGTTAGCAAATTTTGCCACTGTGGTTTTTGTGATAGATGCTGACTGAAAAAAAAAAATCACTGAACACATGTCTGGTAACCTTTACTGAACTCTGGTCTGGAGCTTTTTTCCAATAATACATTTATACAGGCAGTGATTAAAAAGCATAAATTCACCATGAAAAATACAATAGATCATTCAACCAAACATGTATAAGTATAGTAGAACAAATGCATGGCTATAATTGCATATTAATTACAATTTACAACATAAAAAATTCATAAATTGGACTGAAGTACCCCCTGTAATATTGTTTCTTTTTTCCTCTGTTTTTGTGTCTTTAGTGTAAGATCAGGCTCACATGTGCTCAGCTCTGTGTCTGTGAAGAGTGACCGTTCAAAAGGAGGTGAGCCACCGCACTTAAGTGAGAAAAAAACATCATCTACCAAAAGGTATTTCATGGGTTTCTTATTGTTGGTTGAAAAAATACATATAATATGTGCACATACAAAAACTTTTGGCAGGCGCACGATTAAATTAATCACTTCACTATAAGTAAACAAGAATCCACTGCTGCTCCCAAAGATCAATTTATTCTTAGATTCAATATATTCAAATAAATTGATCTTTGGGAGCAGCGGTGGCAGTGTGCCGATTCTTATTGTTGGTTGCACATAGACTGTTCGTTGAAAATATTTAAATCAGTATTTATCAAGAAACTATACTGTTGAATTATTTATCAGAGTTTTTATTAAGATACTAAGAACATCAGCAAAGAAGATTAGAAACAGAGAAGATTATAATGATTTGATGTGAACTGTGGTATTTTGCAATCTCCATTAGGGCTGTCAAAATGGGCCCAGTTCTCACTGAGAAGGGGACTCGACCCGAAGCGCTTTCCAACTAGCGGAACCAGCTAGTAACAATTCCGGCGTGGGAGCACAAGCCTGGTCCTCAGACGCCCCATGCCGGGCTTTCCCCGGCTGGCAGTAGCTCATTCTAGCTGGGGGAGCCCAAACCCAACTCTCACCGAGAGAGGGGGGGGCCCAACCAGAAGCATGATTAATAATCAGAGGGGTAGCATACTGCAGGCTAGCCACATCGCCAGCGCATCCGAGAACAGATGCAGTATCAAAGAAGCAGCTCTTGATCTCACACTCTACTTCCTGAGAGAGATGAAGCAAGATGAAGATGCTAATACTTTAGAAGGTAAGAGACTCATGACCATCTGTCATATTGTCACTTATAAATGTAGCAGAGAAAACTAGTACTAAAAAAATCTGGTTTTGTCCCTGTTTTTAGATGAGCTGATCTTTGTTCATCAGCTAAAATGTAGCCTAAAGAAAAAGTATCAATGTGTATTTGAAGGAATTGCAAAGCAAGGTGACTCTACACTTCTGAATAACATCTACACAGATCTCTATATCACTCAGGGTGGTAGTGAACAGGTCAATACTGAACATGAGGTAAGACAGATTGAAGTTACTTCCAGACATTCTGAATCACAAGAGATACAAATTGAGTGCACAAACATGTTTGAAGCACCTGAACAAGACAAGCAGGTCAGAACTGTACTGACAAAAGGAGTTGCTGGAATCGGAAAATCAGTCTCTGTGCAAAAGTTTGTTTTAGATTGGGCTGAAGGAAAAGAAAATCAGAATATCAGCTTCATATTTCCTCTTCCTTTCCGGGAGATGAACTTAAAGGAAAAAGAAAAACAAAGTTTGTTGGACCTTATAACTCAGTTTTTCCCAGAGACAAAAGGACTGAACATTGCAAGAAGAAACCAAAAAGTCCTGTTCATTCTTGATGGATTGGATGAATTTCGTCTTCCTCTGAAGTTTGATGTTAATGAGACATGGTCTGATGTCTCATCACCAGCATCTCTGGATGTTCTCCTCACAAACCTCATCAAGGGAAATCTGCTTCCTTCTGCTCTCATCTGGATCACCACCAGACCAGCAGCTGCCAGTAAGATTCCTTCTGACTATATTGATCGGTTGACAGAGGTACGAGGGTTCAATGATGCACAGAAGGAGGAGTATTTCAAAAAAAGATTTGAAGATCAGAATCAGGCCAAAGAAATCATTGATCATGTTAAACAATCAAAGAGTCTGTTTATCATGTGTCACATCCCAGTCGTCTGCTGGATTTCAGCCACTGTTCTCCAGAACATTTTGTTTGAAAAAAGAAATAATGATCTGAAAAACTATCAGGGTGATGATGCCTCCAAAACACTGCAGGAATCAAACACTGAAGACACTCCTAAGACTCTGACACAAATGTACACACACTTTCTCAGATTTCAGATCCAGCAGAGCAGACGAAAGTATGATGGAGAATACACACCAGATGTTT
>NW_015506488.1:13577-14689 GCF_001515645.1 Sinocyclocheilus grahami | reverse complement strand
TTCTTGGTACCATGTACTGCTTTGTTCACTTGAGCATTCAAGAGTTTATTGCAGCCCTTTATGCACATCTGTTTCTAGACATCAACAAGAAAAGTGTGTTTGGTTATGACCCAACTATGACTGATTTTCTCAAGACTGCCATGGACAATGCACTTAAGAGTACCAATGGACACCAGGACCCTTTCCTTCACTTGCTTTTTGTTCTGCTACTCCAGCCCAAATCCCCAAAAAACATGATTGATTTGCTCAAGACTGCAGTGGACAAGGCACTCGAGAGTGACAATGGACACCTGGACCTTTTCCTTCGCTTCCTTCTTGGTCTGTCACTCCAGTCCAATCGGCTACTCTTACGAGGTCTGTTGACACAGCAAGATGACAATGACCAGAGCAAAAAGGAAATAGTTCAGTACATCAAGCAGAAATTAGAAGCTAATCTGTCTCCAGAGAGATCCATCAATCTGTTCTACTGTCTGAATGAACTGAACGATCAAACTCTGGTGAAAGATATTCAGACTCACCTTAGCAAAGGAAGTCTGTCATCTTCTGATCTTTCTCCTGCCCAGTGGTCTGCTTTGACCTTTGTGTTGTTGACATCAGAGGAGGAGCTGGAGGAGTTTGAGCTTCAGAAATTCAAGAAGTCAGACGAGTGTCTTGTTAGATTATTATCAGTCATCAAAACCTCCAAAAGAGCTCTGTAAGTCATTTAATTAAATTTATTTAGCAGCTTTTTAGATAACAGCAGCAGAAAAACAGTATAACATTTTTTTTATAAAACACTTTGTTCCATAGTTATTTTCGCTCCAATATGAAGTTATCTTAAACTTCCTATTTTAAGTCTAAGTCTATCAAGAACTTCTCAGTGTTCTAATCATTAACCTCCATATTCTCCACCTCAAGACACTAAAGACAGTGGAGTGCTTTCAAATGTGTAGCTCATTGTCAGTAAAGCTATAAACCTTAAAATGGTATTCCTGCTTGTTTGATGTAGCAAATGTATCACTTAATCAAAAATACTAATGATGTTGTAGGTACAATGCCAATGTAGCCATCCTCACAATATTTTTTACTGTTCAAGTAAGAGTAATAGTTTGAAAATACATTTAATATTTGTA
>NW_015506488.1:10579-12681 GCF_001515645.1 Sinocyclocheilus grahami | reverse complement strand
AAGACTCTGACACAAATGTACACACACTTTCTCCGCTTTCAGATCCAGCAGAGCAGACGAAAATATGATGGAGAATACACACCAGATGTTTCCTGGGATAAAGATGCCATCCTTTCACTGGGGAAACTGGCATTTCAACAGCTGGAAAGAAACAACCTGATCTTCTATGATACAGATCTGGAAGCCTGTGGTATTGATGTCTATAAGGCATCAGTGTATTCAGGCATGTGTACCCAGATCTTTAAGGAGGAAACAGGGATCATTCTTGGTACCATGTACTGCTTTGTTCACTTGAGCATTCAAGAGTTTATTGCAGCCCTTTATGCACATCTGTTTCTAGACATCAACAAGAAAAGTGTGTTTGGTTATGACCCAACTATGACTGATTTTCTCAAGACTGCCATGGACAATGCACTTAAGAGTACCAATGGACACCAGGACCCTTTCCTTCACTTGCTTTTTGTTCTGCTACTCCAGCCCAAATCCCCAAAAAACATGATTGATTTGCTCAAGACTGCAGTGGACAAGGCACTCGAGAGTGACAATGGACACCTGGACCTTTTCCTTCGCTTCCTTCTTGGTCTGTCACTCCAGTCCAATCGGCTACTCTTACGAGGTCTGTTGACACAGCAAGATGACAATGACCAGAGCAAAAAGGAAATAGTTCAGTACATCAAGCAGAAATTAGAAGCTAATCTGTCTCCAGAGAGATCCATCAATCTGTTCTACTGTCTGAATGAACTGAACGATCAAACTCTGGTGAAAGATATTCAGACTCACCTTAGCAAAGGAAGTCTGTCATCTTCTGATCTTTCTCCTGCCCAGTGGTCTGCTTTGACCTTTGTGTTGTTGACATCAGAGGAGGAGCTGGAGGAGTTTGAGCTTCAGAAATTCAAGAAGTCAGACGAGTGTCTTGTTAGATTATTATCAGTCATCAAAACCTCCAAAAGAGCTCTGTAAGTCATTTAATTAAATTTATTTAGCAGCTTTTTAGATAACAGCAGCAGAAAAACAGTATAACATTTTTTTTATAAAACACTTTGTTCCATAGTTATTTTCGCTCCAATATGAAGTTATCTTAAACTTCCTATTTTAAGTCTAAGTCTATCAAGAACTTCTCAGTGTTCTAATCATTAACCTCCATATTCTCCACCTCAAGACACTAAAGACAGTGGAGTGCTTTCAAATGTGTAGCTCATTGTCAGTAAAGCTATAAACCTTAAAATGGTATTCCTGCTTGTTTGATGTAGCAAATGTATCACTTAATCAAAAATACTAATGATGTTGTAGGTACAATGCCAATGTAGCCATCCTCACAATATTTTTTACTGTTCAAGTAAGAGTAATAGTTTGAAAATACATTTAATATTTGTACTTAGCTCATACGCTGTGCTGTATTATACTGTTGGTATTCAATCTAATGTGATATATTTTCCTTGTAGCCTGAATGATTGTGACTTAACAGACAGAAGCTGTTCAGCTCTGGCTACAATTCTTGGATCAGATACCAATCTGAAAGAACTGAACATGAACAATAATAATCTGCAGGATTCAGGAGTGAAGCTGCTCTGCACTGGATTGGAGAATATAAAGTGTGAACTGGAGATACTGAGGTAAGTTGTGTGATAATAGACAAAAACTGATCTCAACCAAACTTAAAGATTGTGATTTAATTTTACATATTCTTTACAAAATGTTCATTCAATTCGTTAAATAGTTTCATAGTTTTAGTTTTAGTCTGCATACTCTGAAGCTCGTAATTTATTGTATACAAAAATTTTTATATACAGTGACTTCTACTGCAGCAAATGTAAATTTTCTATGGGGTATTTAGCGAAAGTTAATCAGGAAGTAGCGATTTTGTTCTCTTCAACTCACTGGATGGAAACGGTGCTTTATTCGCAAATGTTTAATGTGATATTCCAATTTTGCGCATAAGTTTAATTCATAAATTTGGATGGAAGCATAGCTATTGTGAGTGACTTTAAGATCACAGGAGATTCTCAGGTGAGTTGACATTTTAAAGGTCTCTGAGCCTTTTGTTTACCCATTCATTATAGAAGGTCACTTTAGGGATTAATATTGTTAAGGTAAATTCTACT
>NW_015506488.1:0-7491 GCF_001515645.1 Sinocyclocheilus grahami | reverse complement strand
CCTTTGTGTTGTTGACATCAGAGGAGGAGCTGGAGGAGTTTGAGCTTCAGAAATTCAAGAAGTCAGACGAGTGTCTTGTTAGATTATTATCAGTCATCAAAACCTCCAAAAGAGCTCTGTAAGTCATTTAATTAAATTTATTTAGCAGCTTTTTAGATAACAGCAGCAGAAAAACAGTATAACATTTTTTTTATAAAACACTTTGTTCCATAGTTATTTTCGCTCCAATATGAAGTTATCTTAAACTTCCTATTTTAAGTCTAAGTCTATCAAGAACTTCTCAGTGTTCTAATCATTAACCTCCATATTCTCCACCTCAAGACACTAAAGACAGTGGAGTGCTTTCAAATGTGTAGCTCATTGTCAGTAAAGCTATAAACCTTAAAATGGTATTCCTGCTTGTTTGATGTAGCAAATGTATCACTTAATCAAAAATACTAATGATGTTGTAGGTACAATGCCAATGTAGCCATCCTCACAATATTTTTTACTGTTCAAGTAAGAGTAATAGTTTGAAAATACATTTAATATTTGTACTTAGCTCATACGCTGTGCTGTATTATACTGTTGGTATTCAATCTAATGTGATATATTTTCTTTGTAGCCTGAATGATTGTGACTTAACAGACAGAAGCTGTTCAGCTCTGGCTACAATTCTTGGATCAGATAGCAATCTGAAAGAACTGAACATGAACAATAATAATCTGCAGGATTCAGGAGTGAAGCTGCTCTGCAATGGACTGAGGAATATAACGTGTGAATTGGAGATACTGAGGTAAGTTGTATGACAACAGACAAAAGGCTGACAAACCAAACTTAAAGATTGTGATTTAATTTTACATATTCTTTACAAAATGTTCATTCAATTCGTTAAATAGTTTCATAGTTTTAGTTTTAGTCTGCATACTCTGAAGCTCGTAATTTATTGTATACAAAAATTTTTATATACAGTGACTTCTACTGCAGCAAATGTAAATTTTCTATGGGGTATTTAGCGAAAGTTAATCAGGAAGTAGCGATTTTGTTCTCTTCAACTCACTGGATGGAAACGGTGCTTTATTCGCAAATGTTTAATGTGATATTCCAATTTTGCGCATAAGTTTAATTCATAAATTTGGATGGAAGCATAGCTATTGTGAGTGACTTTAAGATCACAGGAGATTCTCAGGTGAGTTGACATTTTAAAGGTCTCTGAGCCTTTTGTTTACCCATTCATTATAGAAGGTCACTTTAGGGATTAATATTGTTAAGGTAAATTCTACTATAGCTGATTAATCAGTTGAATTTTCATTCTTGTTCTAGACTTTCAGACTGTAGTATCACTGAAGAAGGTTATACAGCTCTGGCTTCAGCTCTGAGATCAAACCCTTCACACCTGATAGAGCTGGATCTCACAGGAAATGATCCTGGACAATCAGGAGTGAAGCAGCTCAGTGATTTACTACAGGATCCAGACTGTCAACTGAAGACACTGAGGTGAGAGATGATGAAGTAATACAAAACAAATTAAATACAGGTGAATTATTTATAGAAATATTTCACTAATACAAACCTGCTGCATCAAAGTAAATTCAAGATAAACTAATTTACACTTCTGTCCATCAACGTTTATTTGGGAATTAAATTATATCCTATTTCATCTTCTCTTCTGCAGGTTTTTGAGTCCTGCTGCAGATGAAGCCTGTCAGTATGTGACTGGAATTGTGGGTAAAAACCCATTACTCCTTAGAGAACTGAATCTGAGTGAACATGAACTAGGAGACACACAAGTGAATCAGATCACTGCTCTGCTGCAGGATAAACACTGTAAACTCAACACACTGATGTGAGTATTTTTAATGTGGTTTTTATTGCACAATTAATCTATGTTAAAGAAATCAGGTGACCTAAACACAGTTCTCAGGAATCACTTAATAGTGAAAACAAGCACCTTGTGTTCCTAAATTCTCCCACTCATTTTCATCATTTTAGTCTGCGTAAGTGTGGTCTAACAGAGGAAAGTTGTTCAGCTCTCGCTACAGTCCTGAGATCAAACTCCAGTCTGAAAGATCTTGACATGAGCGACAATAATCTGCTGGATTCAGGAGTGAAGAAACTCCAGAACGGATTAGAAAATACAAACTGCACACTGCAGAAACTCAGGTGAGTTAAATGAATGAACATTTAATTTTAATAATAACTTTTGTTTGTTTAAAGTTAACCCTCTCAAGAGCACAGAGGCCCTGGCACAGTCACATGTGTTGTTATCTTATATCAGTAGCAACAACTTGCAAGTCATACACACATTAATGGTCATACAGATAAAAAGACGACATCATTTGAAACTGTAAATGTCTACTTGTATTTGTGTCCACTCAATAAAAAACAAAATGTTGTGCTTATGTAAAATACAGGGGGGGGGATTTATTTTTACTCTCAATATTAAAACCTGATTTTCTTAGAAATAGTGTACATACGTGTTACACAGTTTGTGCTGAATGTAGTGTTATGAGACTTTTGCCATTAACCCCTTCACACGTAGATGTAATATATATTCTAGCTGACCCCCCAGTGTGAATTTTTTTTTCTTTTTAAGGTGACCATTATTTTAGAAAGTATCCTTTTATTTCCATGGCAACACATTACGTGTGTCACATGACACACCACAGCCACAATAGCGTTGAAGCCTATCACAGATGTATTGTTTTTATTTCATTTAGCCTCTTTTGTTCAAAATATTCACACACTTGTTAACTATGTCATCAACTATCTGATATTCTAGTAGTGAACGTATTTTTTTTAAATTTACAAACCTTCATAATGATCTTGTTAGTTGATCGGCATGTTAGTTTGTGCCGCAGTTCAGAGAATTGTATCTCTCGGATTTACAACACGTAAATTCATCCATTTCTCCCAAAATACATGAAAGTAATGGCTGGTGAGGTTGGAGAAGAACAGAGTGAACTTTATAGTTATTTACACAATGTGTATCTGATATTGCCGCTGTTATAGACATCGGTGTGTATTTTACAAACTATAAATGTATTGTTTTGCTAGTACATTTGTATTTAAATGTCTAAAACCTAAAACAAACATTATGTACAGTATGTGGTTGAAAACACTGCATAGTTGTGATTATATGACAAGGGCTGAGCGCGTCCATCTCTGGCTCAGCGCCAGCCATAGCAGGAAAGCACATTTGAATCTGGCAGTTAATATGGTAAAAGTAATAGAAATTAAAACAAAAGTTACCAGGAAAAATGACTGTAGTAAAATGATAAAAATAATCACCATAGAAAATAAATAATGTTTTTCATACAATTATGAATTGTCAAATGCATTTTATTTAAAATCTCTTTTCTCTAGACTTTCAGACTGCAGTATCACTGAAGAAGGTTATAAAGCTCTGGCTTCAGCTCTGAGATCAAACCCTTCACACCTGATAGAGCTGGATCTCACAGGAAATGATCCTGGACAATCAGGAGTGAAGCAGCTCAATGATTTACTACAGGATCCAAACTGTCAGCTGAAGACACTGAGGTGAGACGTGATGAAATAATACAAAATGAATGATATGCAGTTGAATTATTAATATAAATGTTATTTCAATAATACAGTTTTTGCATCAAAGTAAATTCAAGATAAACCATTTCTCACTGTTTCCCATCAGCATCAGATGCTATTTTTATTACACCAAGTTTAGTTGAATTGAATCCTGCTTCTTCTCTTCTGCAGGTTTTTGGGTCCTGCTGCAGATGAAGCCTGTCAGTATGTGACTGGAATTGTGGGTAAAAACCCGTTACTCCTGAGAGAGCTGAATCTGAGTGAACGTGATCTAGGACACTCAGGATTGAAGAAACTTGCTCTGGTACTGCAGGATAAACACTGTAAACTCAACACACTGACGTGAGTTTTATTAATATGACAACTTTTAATACTTGTGAACTTGCTGCTGGATGTGTTTAATGTATCGTTTACCAGAGAGTGATGGCTTTTAACTAATAACTAACTCTTGGTAAATATTTATTTGAAACTGTAACTGTGTATTCTCTTAACACAGTTTGAATAACAGCAGTATCACACCAGAAGATTGTCGTGTTCTGACTGAAGCTTTACATTCAAACCCTTCAAACCTGATAGAGCTGGATCTGAGTGGAAATAAACTAGGAGACTCAGGAAATGAGAAGATCTGCCATCTGTTGGAAAACACACAGTGCAAATTGGAAAAACTGAAGTGGGTATTTTCATTTATCCACTTTTTTACATGTGAATTTACATTTATCATGTTTATTTGAAAAAAATAATAATAATAAAACTGGAGGCTTTCTGAATCCGTGTATTATTCGATCATTCGTTTTTTGATGTAATATTGAAAGTAGAAAAATTAGAAAACGGCTCCTTTTTCGCTTTTTTAGTTTTTTTCCAAAAAACAAAAAAGGAAAATTCAGCTTAAATGTTCGTTTTTCGTTCATGGGTGGAAGAATGAATAAACAGCTTGAATATTCAATTTCTACACATGGGCAGGAATTAAACACCCCTTTCTGCTGATTGGTCAGCCGAAGATTTACCCGTGCCTTCATCAGTTCTTCTGCAGTATCACGTAGCAGAATAATAGTCCTCCACTGCTGCAGTTGTATGGATTCTTAACACATTTATTGCAACTACATTTAATCTTTTTTCATCAAACAAACAGGCTAATGAATAGCTCGACACAACTCATACCGGGGAAGAGTCTAGACAGGGCTTTCTTCTGTGTAGATATAAATTCTATTCTTTGCATCAGCTGGGCATGGCAGGGTATGATATGACAGCTGTCATAGCCTACCCTGCTCACCCAGTAAGTCTGTTTGTTTGTTTAAGAAATTCATTAATTCATTCATTAATTCGTTTCAAAATAAATATTTTAAACACTAAGGCAAAAAGGAAAGAATAATAAATTGGCTTGGGTATATATAGGCCTATGTTCACTATGAGCACTCACACTGCAACGCAAGCTTTTCATAAAATATAGTAACTTGCCATTTCAGTTTGTTTCTCACCAAACCCTCAGTATACCTTCAGAATGCTTGGAATATACGCCACCAGATGCATAGGATTCTTTTACGACAAATATGCATCCGCTTCAAAAAAGAAAAAAACTAAAGTCACCATTCTCTGGCATTAAATTGGCAAGTGCGAGCAGGACATTTTTGTGTTATTAAGTAATAAGCCTTTAGAACAACATTAAGGTGAGTAGTCACTCTAGTTCACACAGTTCCAATAAATTGCGATGGGTTAAATAAACTCAATAAGCAGACAGACGCGACTACAGTCAAGCGCAGACCAGTATTGAAGTGCACAGGAAATAAGCAGCAGTCATATTTAAAGCAGTTTAAATTAATATTGAGTACTGATTGATGTTCACTTGGATTTTTTTCCCCATCGAGGGGAAATAACGTAATACTCTGTCATTTATAGTCCTATGGTAAAATCAAATGTATATTTTTAATTGTGTAACGTTACGTTCAAAATAACTACAAAATGTCATGCCTTTGAAAATAGAGAACAACAGAATATAAAGAGAACAACAGAATGCACTGCTTTAGCGCGTCTCGGTCTCCTTGAGCATCTTTCTGGCGCATGCCACAAACATGAACCACAGGGAATACTTGTCTTTTAAAAGGCTTCATTTAGATTATTTTACATTAAATGCATCATATAAGTCACTTTGGAATAAATCACAGTAGGCCTATTTATCATGATAAAAAAAATACTTTAGGCTATAGCAAATTATTTCTCGGACCCCTTATCACTACTATTACTTTAAGAACCGCTGGTCTACACAGAAGAAAGACCTGTCTAGACTCTGCCCCGGTACGAGTTGTGTCGAGCTATTCATTAGTCTGTTTGATGAGAAAAATATGAAATTGATAAAATGGGTTATTAATCCGTACAACTGCAGCAGTGGAGGACTATTATTCTGCTGCATGATACTGCAGAAGAACTGAAGAAGGCACGGTTTGATCTTTGGCTGACCAATCAGCAGAAAGGGTCGTTTAATTCCCGCCCACATGTAGAAATCGAATATTCAAGCTGTTTATTAATTTTTCCACCCATGAAGGAAAAACGAACATTTAAGCTGAATTCTCGTTTTTCGTTTTTCAGAAAAAAATGAAAAAATGAAAAAGGAGCGGTTTTCTCATTTTTCTACTTTCAATATTAAATCAAAAAACAAATGAACGAATGATACACGGATTCTTCTGCTGTTACTTCTTTTTATGTCTTATTTTGTGTTTGACTGAAGAAAGTCAAATTTTGGAAACAGCATGAGGATGAATGAATAATGACAATTCAATGTTGGGCAAATGGTTCATTTAGTCAAATGTTATCATTAAAGCATTGGTCAATGCATGTATTTATGGAGTCTATGAGACAATTTTGCTAGTTTTAAAATACCATTAAATTAGCATACATTTTGCACACTCTATGGCAATACTTTTTCTAACTTCTTTTCAGTTCTGTAACTATATCATTTATTAATATATATCATATACTATTTTAATATTGATGTGAACTTTGTGTTCTTTGTTTTATTTAGAGTAGAACATGCAGTACTTAACAGCTTCTTTTATATACAGACTTTCAGACTGCAGTATCACTGAAGAAGGTTATCTAGCTCTGGCTTCAGCTCTGAGATCAAACCCTTCACACCTGATAGAGCTGGATCTCACAGGAAATGATCCTGGACCATCAGGAGTGAAGCAGCTCAATGATTTACTACAGGATGAATGCTGTAAATCAAAGTCCATCAGGTAAAGATCTCACTGGCATTAAATTACAAGCTACCAGATTGTCAACTTACTTTTTGACCATATAAATATTGTGGTGGATTCTGCCGCTGTTGTGAGGAATCATTCTCAAAGTTTTGGGGTTTTGATGCCAGAAGAGATTGTATTATCCAAGACAATAAAACCGAGAGAACTCTGCAGAGCAATCTCCCGAGTCTGTGTCTGGACACTCTTTTATACAGTTTTCTTTCCTTTAAGGCGTGTTCCATATATTTCCTACATCCTGTCATTGTTTGCCTTTTTTTGGCTATGTCTCCAATCTGTTTCCTGCAAGCAGACAGGAGGCCCCAATGTTACTTTAAAGGAAGGCCCCATCATATATTTTTTGTCTCGTGTCAAAACAGGATGTGCAGTTTTACCATAAACCGTTTGTCTGCTCATTCCATTCTCAACTTCACTACATGTAAGCACATTCCATTCTCATGCAGGGTTCTGTACACACAGGCAAATACACATAATAGTAAAATACCTTGATACATAAATGGCTATATTCACAATGATCTTGATTAACTCATATTTTGATTAATAAAAATCTTCTACATTATCAGCAACTGCACCAAATTTTACATTGTCTCAATTTGGGCCTCTGAAAAAATTGTAGGTGTTTTCCCCTCCTTTTCAAAACAACAACAGATTTTGGTAATACCATGTTCTCTTTAAACAATTCAAACTGAAAAACACTTTA
>NW_015506487.1:241638-260535 GCF_001515645.1 Sinocyclocheilus grahami | reverse complement strand
TAGCTTAGATAATTTAGAAGTTTCATCTGGTCTTGTTGAGATACACTGCAAAAAATGAAACAAGATCCCGTATATACCTGTCTGCCTCTGTTTAACCCTGCCTGCTTCATGACCACGTCTCTGTCTTCTCCACAATAAAGCCTTGCAGATGGATCCGCACGTCTCACGTCTCGTCAGTTCTGTAACAAGGATCTAGTTGTGGTTTTTTAAGAAAAGGCTTAATAATCGCCAGCTTGAATGGTTTTGGGACGTGACATATAGACAACGACGAGTTGATAATATTGAGAAGCAGTTCTTCTGCTACAGGTAACAACTCTCAGTAATTTAGTGGGGACAGGATTTTTCTGGTTTAATCACGATCAGATTTTTTCTAGATCCTGCATTAAATTTATATTTTGACCTCACTATTCGGGGAACAGACACAGTCTTTATAGATTGTACAGCGCAAGTACTTCTATCATTTAAGCGGGTAAAACACAAGTAATCAGGGCAGTTATTTGAGATTTGACTTACTAGTACTAGGACTGAGCCTGGTTTCTCCCAAGATTTTTTCTCCATTTCTGCCACCGATGGAGTTTTGGTTCCTTGCCACTGTCGCCTTTGGCTTGCTTAGTTGGGGACACTTGACTGATCGCACAGACACTATTGGAAGGGAACTGAACTGGATGATGGCATCACTGAATCATCAATGAACTGACTTTAGCTGAAAAATGACTCTGTTATTGTCTTCTTGCATCATTGACAAACTATTTTCCTGTTTAACACTGTAAAGCTGCTTTGACACAACCAGTATTGTATAAAGCGCTATACAAATAAAGGTGACTTGACTTGACTTGAAGGTCCCCTGAAATGCTTAGAAACACTCTCGAGCTCCGTAAAGCCGCATTTGACAGGGTATGCCAGCTACAATCTCATCCATATTGCTATCAAATATAGCATTCTGTGTAGAATTCAAATAGCTCAGATACATTTTGTGGTCTGCGCCGACTCACGCATGTGATCCGCTCCGTGCTATCGTGTCTCTGGACCGGAGCAGAGTGTATGTGCTGTCCGGTGGTTAGCGTGACACAGCGCGAAACCAGACTTCTTTTTTTCCTCAATGGAAAGCATATTTACACTGTTTGAATCATTCCCTGTCCCCTATATAGTGCACTACGTGCCATTCACTGTACAGAAAATACTAATTCTGTGGACAAGTGACCGATTTCAGCCGTGGCTTCAGCGTCTATTTTATAGTGTAGGGGCAGGCGCTTCGGATTCTAGAAAGCATTTGATTGGACAGAAATTTTGATGAGAAGCTGAAGTACGATGTGACGTAAAAAAAAATCGTTGAGCCGGTTTGGCGGAAGTGACGAACTGCAAGCTTTGAATGCTTATGTCTTCTAAATGCGAATTTTGTCACTATTTTGGAGCACACTGCTTTATAGATAACCTTAAGACTAACATATTGATACTAACACCCAAAAAACTTTAATTTTGATTTCATGGGGACTTTAAAGTATCTATTGCATGGTAGGTGTGAGGGCTTTTTTACATGGAGTAGAGCATGCAGATATAGATGATAAAATTGTGTCTACATGAGTTTTCATGTGTTTTAAAATATATGTCTGACAATTACATCCTCAGTTGCACTGAATGGCTCTACATGGAGTGAAAGGAAGAGCTTACAGCTAAAGGAGTTCCCCTCATTATCCTATTCATGAGTCCATTGCATGCTGCCTGATTATGTTGAATGGAGGTGAGAAGGCAGAACCGAAAGAAAAATTGAGCATTTTCACACCTCTTCCAATAAAAAAGTACTTCAGTATAACAAAAGCTTTTGAGATTTGTGTTTTCATAGAAAGTCTAAATGGAAACCGTATTTAAAAAGACAGTGCTCAAATTTCATCCCAAAATTGCAGTGCTGTGGTTTTCCTTTGTTTCTTTTTCAGTCAACCTCTGCTCACTCCCCTCAGAAATGATCAAGTGCTTTTGAGAATCAAGGGTTGACATTTGCAATCGGTACAAATATTTATTTTTCAAACCTAATCCAGTCCTGTTGTCATGGAAATGCTCCTCTCAAATAGAGCTTTTGAAAAGTCTTGCATGAAAGATGATTTTGAGGGGGCTGGATTTGGGTCGTAATCTTCTCATATAAGGAAAAAAATGAGTAAAGGTGAAAGAGATGAAGAAAAAAAGAGTTGACTGATGCTTTATTTTTAAAATGCTGAACTGGCATGTTCTCACCCAGAATATAAACCCCTTTTTTCTTAAAAAGTGTGTAATTTAATGAGAAGGCACTGAAATGTTCCATTTCAGAGGGATTATGTTTTGGGGGAAGTAATTTTGAAAGATCATGTTACTAATATACTGTAAAAAATTATGCAAAAATGCTAATTAATTGAATTGTCATTAGATTATAATATATTAGCAATGACATATCTGCTGTTTTTTCATACAATTAAATGTTGAACAGTATTGTTTGGACCTCAGTGTTCTTCATAATATCTTTTTTTGGTGTTCCACAGAAGAAAAAACATCATGAAGGTTGGGACAACGTGGGACAAAATGATCACATTTTGGGTGAACTATCCCTTTAAATTAACTTCTATTTGCTTGATCTTAATTAAACACAGTGTGTTGCCTTTGAACTTCCACTATCATCACATTGAAGCTGAAGGGTGTGTGATTTTTCCACAACTGTTTTTCTAGTAACCTGGTTTCTTTAAGCAGGCGCAAACCAGTCACAATATGGAACAACACCCTTGTGGACAGGAAGTGACATGGTTGGCACGGGAAGTGTGCAAGTCATTGCTCATGACATACACTGATATGTTTGTTTTTATTCACTCAAATACTTTGCTAATTTTTCCTCTTAAAATAGATCTGTACTGCCAAAAAACAGAATTGCTTCATCAGCACTAATTGCCCCATGGGGATTAATAAAGCTCTAAACTAAAGTTCAGTGGTTTATAATGTGCTTTTCTTATCATAATTTTCATTTGTTCTGGTTAAAGGCAAAAATCCAACAACAGTGGGATCGAACTGTTGAATCACTTCGCAAAAAGTGTTGCTTTAATGTTCTCTATAATTCACAGCCTTATCTGTCATGTCCCCTGAGGAGTCTACCAGCCTTTCTCAAGAGAAGATAAGAAAATGTTGGCTGGGGAACCTGACCTCTGAAGTCCTTCTTTTGTTAAAACTGTGTTCCTGATTGATGTATGGAGAATGAGAACAGCAGGGCATGGCTAATCACTAATTTCTGTTCTGAAATAGGGCATGGCGTGTTGAATGCACTGCAGGTACATAATACAATGCAAAGTGCATTTGAAATGCACATTATGCAAACTAGAGATACAGAATGTGTTCAAAAATGCTCTGAGTGCCACGTGCACAGTTTTCTTTCTGAATGCAAAGGAACTTATCTCTCTCTCTCTCTCTCTGTGTCTCACTCATGCTTTCTTTCCCCCCACTCATACACCAACGCACCAGTCTGGTTTCCTCAGTTGGTTTCCTCAGTTACAGCCCCTGTTGCTCCAGGAACAGGAAGCAGGTAGCAGAGATGTGTGGACTCAGGTCAGGAAGAACAGAAACAGGACGTGAAGCACTCAAAGACTGATTTTTTTGCTCTGTAAAAACAGTGGAAAGAAACCAATACTGTACTCCCAGGAATTTAAATGTGCCAAACTAGCACTACTTGAAGATTACAGGTTCTGACTGTACACATCGGCATTTTCACTTGAACCATATAAAAGACCCTTTGAACACCAGAGTGGCAGGTGGACTTAATGTGCATTGTGTAATGTTATAAAGAAACGTTTTACTGTAGGAAACGAATTAAACTTAAAGTACTGACAGGTGATATACAGTGACAAAATGTTCAGTGCACTTCTGGCATTCAGGCATTTTAATGTTTTTAGAATATTGTTTTGGGGACTTTCTTAAATACCTGAATGTTAATAGATATAGGTTGTCCAAACTACTGTTTTTCTTTTGTTGTTTAAATAATGAATCAAACTATAATATTAACTTAGTTAACATTAAAAGTAATGTTAATTTATCATATTAAGTTGCAATGGTTAACATTATTACATACTATATGATTTAAAGTAAACATTACTATAATTTAATTTTCAGTTCTCCGCTGGCCAGGCGAACCAGCATGGTGTGGTTTACTTCCAGGCTGCATCACAAGTCAGATCGTGGATTGGTATCATTCAGAATATTCATCCAGTTCCTTCTGCTTGGAGATTGGAGTACATCACATGGTGAAGGAGTCGAAGCTGGCCACAGGGGCTGTGCAGAGGACTTGACTGGTTCTTGTGGTCTTTACTGAGGATCTGTGCTGGTGGCTATCATGTCAATGGATGTCTTCACAGGGGATCTGTCTATGGCTCATCTAGTTGTATGATCTCATAATTATAATAATAATAATTCATATAGCGCTTTTCTAGGCACTCAAAGCACTTTACATTGTCAGAGGGTATCTCCTCATCCACCACCAGTGTGCAGCATCCATCTGGATGATGCGACGGCAGCCATAGTGTGCCAGAATGCCCACCACACACCAGCAGTGGTGGAAAAAGTACTGAAAAAATATACTCAAGTAAAAGTACCATTACCTTCCAAAAAATGTAGTGTGAGTAGAGTAAAAGCACTTGTCCAAAAAAACTACTTGAGTAAGAGTAAAAGAGTAGCCTATTTAAAAGTACTCATGAGTATTGAGTAGTGAGTACTGAGCTGTGGATTCTACCCCCTCATAATAAACGCTGTACACCGCAATTTATACATTTTAAAAACGTTGTACATTCTGTAATTCACATTATCTTATTTGTCATAAAGAATGAAGAGTATCTATCATCCAGCCGTTTTAATTTTGACTGCCAACTCTTTAAAATACATCAAAACAGCACAGAAACAGTATTCAGTCGAAGAAAAGATTAAAGTTATTCTCAGTACAATCATCCCCATTTAAATCATAAAGTTTAAAAAAATAGATTTAAAATCATGTGTAAGGCCACTGAGACAGCATGCTGCTGTTGCACATAAAATATTAATGTTTAGAACAGTGCAAATACAAACACCATTAAAAACTCATAGTTCAGCATCACACACCATGATATGGGTTAAAATGAGAGCCCATTTCTCTCCAAAACGGTGCCAGTTTTTAGCGTTTTGCAATAAATTATCAAGTTGAGTTATTTTTATTTCTTTATGTTACAATTTTAACATAAATGCACATTGTTCTAGAAGGATGGCAAATGCATGCCATACCTTTTACACATTTACTCGAATTGTTATGCTGGTAATACAATTTGTAAGGGAAAATGAAATAACAAGGTATTTCTGGGGAAACTGTTTCAAAGGAAAACACACACACGGTGAATCAGCAGCATCCACAACTGAACGGAACAAAAAGTGTTGAACTTGAAAATTGTTTTTGCGCGAGTGCACCTGTTAAATGACAGAAATACCTTGTTATTTCATTTTCCCTTACAAATTGTATTACCAGCATAACAATTCGAGTAAATGTGTAAAAGGTATGGCATGCATTTGCCATCCTTCTAGAACAATGTGCATTTATGTTAAAATTGTAACATAAAGAAATAAAAATAACTCAACTTGATAATTTATGTTACAATTTTAACATAAATGCACATTGTTCTAGAAGGATGGCAAATGCATGCCATACCTTTTACACATTTACTCGAATTGTTATGCTGGTAATACAATTTGTAAGGGAAAATGAAATAACAAGGTATTTCTGGGGAAACTGTTTCAAAGGAAAACACACACACGGTGAATCAGCAGCATCCACAACTGAACGGAACAAAAAGTGTTGAACTTGAAAATTGTTTTTGCGCGAGTGCACTTGTTAAATGAAGGCGGATTTTATAAAATGGATTAAAAAAAAACATTTATTAACGAGCTGCAGTTTTATTACATCACGCGCTGGCACGGATGCAGTAGCCTATATTAACGCCACGGGTCATCAATAAGGTGCAGATTGGTGCTCAATTTGTGTTTCCAACACACTTTTTCACAGAACATTACTATATCCTTTCGCATCACACGCTCAAACTCATCAAAAGCCAACAAGTTATGGTGGCCGAGAGCTCAACGCGCTGCAACTTAAGAAAACACATGCAAATTGAAAAAACACCAGCAAATTAAGAAAACATCTTCACAGGCAAATGAAGAAACGCGCTGCAAATCCTCACAACACATGCAAATGAAGAAACGCCAAATCCTCACAACACATGCAAATGAAGAAACGCTGCAAATAGCACGAACCACAACGGAAATGTTTCAAGGGGACCCAAAAAAGTGACGGACCCGGCTGGGATTTGTTTTGTGCAGTGGTCTTGTGCACTAGTTTCTGCTAGTGATTCCTTATTTTTTACAACAAGCAACAACGACTTATCCAAGTGACTGCTGCAGAACGCACGCGAGAGAGAGAAGAGGCAGCGCAGATCGCGCGTCTCATAAACGAGTGGGAATTTACCGAACGTGGCACTTGCGGGAGTTAAAATTGTACGCAATACCCGCAACCTCACACCAAATTTCAGGCCGTCTAGATAGGCAAGCATATATACAAATCATTTAGTAAGCAGAAATCCGAAATGTACCTTAACATATTAAGTTAGAGGAAGATGCGACTGAATTGATGCTTGAAGAATGCGCTTCCAGCAGCCATGATAAACAGTTGGCGGTTAAAGTTTTCCATGCACAATTTGACGAGACCTATTATTCTCTATCCAATCACGTTGATGGATAAAAATAACATTAAAATAAGCATGTAACGACCACAAACGGAGGAAAATAGCGGAGTAAAAGTACCAATACATCACTTAAAATGTACTCAAGTAAAAGTAAAAGTACCCCATTTTTTAACTGCTCAAAAAAGTACTATTACTGATAAAAACTTCTTCATTACTGTAACGTGAGTATTTGTAATTCGTTACTTCACACCCCTGCACACCAGTTTATTGGTGGAGAGGAGACATGGGGATTGTTAGGAGGCCATAATGATCAGAGGCCAATGGGCAAATTTGGCCAGGATGCCAAGGTCACACCTCTATTCTTTTCGAAAGACATCCTGGCATTTTTAATGACCACAGAGAGTCAGGACCTCAGTTTAATGTCTCATCCGAAGGACGGTGCTTGTTGACAGTATAGTGTCCCCATCACTATACTGTGGCGTTAGGACCCACACAGACTATAGGGTGAGCACCCCTGCTGACCTGACTAACACCTTTTCCAGCAGCAACCTAGTTTTCCCAGGAGGTCTCCCATCCAGGTACTGACCAGACTCAACCCTGCTTAGTTTCAGTGGGTAACCAGTCTTGGGCTACAGGGTGATATGGCTGCGGTCTTATGGACATTCAAGTCTGTTGTGGTAATCTCTAGGTGCAGGTGACAGGTCCACCATCTGATATGGATACGGACTGGATACGGTAACCTCAGAATAATGATCAAACAAAGAGAGCTTCTTTGGCAATGAATGTTTGTGGCTTACCCTCCTTGTGAAGGGTGTCAATGATTGTCTTCTGGACAACTGTCAGATCAGCAGTCTTCCCCATGATTGTGTAGCCTAGTGAACCAAACTGAGAGACCATTTTGAAGGCTCAGGAAACCTTTCCAGGTGTTTTGAGTTGATTAGCTGATTGGCAACTTTTCCACGACATTCTAATTTATTGAGATGCACCTGTAATATAAGTGTAGATGCCATTCTTCTTATGATGTAAGTAGTACATCGGATGTTATGGGAAGTGTTCCCAGTTCCTGTTAATTATGTGTATGCTACATGGGTCTTTAATCTAGATTTAAACTGAAGAAAAATAATACACTTAAAAATAATACACATTGTTTATTTACGTATACTTCCAGCATCGTAAAAATACAATGAAAGCTGAAAATTTGTAAACTCATCCTTTAAAACATGGAAATTAAAAAAAAAAAAAAGTTCAGCAGATAACCAATATGGCGCATATGCTGTGTATTGTGCAGCCCTAATTTTTATGCTTGGTGTCATCAGATTTTATTTATATTTTTTTTGTCTCGTAAAATTACACTGTGATTAGTTATTATAAGAGCAACTAATTTCTCATTTATATGGTATATTCACCCCTGCGAAGTAAGTAAAACTGATTGTAAAAGACTCATCATTGGCCTTCAGGCAAACACATACTTCCACAGAAAACAGATGGGCCTAAATGATGCTCTGGACCAGTCAAAAATATAGTCATGCCTTGCAAACTTAGATGTTTTCTTTATGGAAATGAATCTGAAAGCATGGAGAAATGACAGACTAAAGTTATGCCCTCACTTCTGTCATGTGCACTTTCAGAAATTAAATGGCAGAGAGAGAAAGACTGCCAACTGGTACTAAGCATTCTAATGCAGTGTCACATTGCACCATTCTGCCAGCAAGCTGTGAGGCCTTATGGTTATTTCAGAGAGATGCATGCTGGTACTGTGGACGTGTCTGGTCAGGCTTGACTGCACAGATGAGGGAGGCAGTTGAGCTTCCTCTCCTTCCTCCTCCTCTAGTGACTCTCACCGAGACGTCTAAGGGTCTGTCAACTTTACATGTCCAAGATATATTTAGAGAGGCCTTTTTAATATTGCAGTATTTTTTTCTGTAGTAGTGGATATCTCTATATTGCTTTGTTTCAAATGCATTATATTCACTGTGAAATAGAATGTTGTATCATTATTCTTCACTCTCTGTGTTTATAGTTACTGAAGTCTTTAATTAATTAACTGACTACACCCTGTTTAGTGAAAGCAGCTAATTCTTGAGTATCAGTTTACTAATCTCTTCCCTTGCACCCCTTGAGTTGTAGATCTACAGCAGTGTAGTTTCAAAGCTGCCACAGTGTGGTTATATCCCCTATAGAAGTGGTTCTCCAACTTTTTTGACTCCAATGACTCTCTTTGTCCAAGACAATGTTCAAAGTCCTTTCTATCTAAGCTTCAGTTCTGTCTTTCTTCTGTTGTAGCTAATAGAAATAAATAAAAATATGATGTAAGTTTAAACTTTTTAGTTAAGATTGCTATTATCAATTGTTATTGTTATTATCAGACATATTGGGGCCCCCCTGAAAGAATGTGTCCCTGGCCCCAGCCCCGGGTTGAGAAGCACTGCCTATACCACTGATCTATTATAGATCAGTGGCCTATACGTGTGGACTATACCACTTATTTTCTTTTCAGTCTAACAAATACCATAATATCACACACACACACACATATACATATATAAAATATAAAAATCATATATATAAAATATAAAAATCATGTCGTATAAAATATCAAATACATCCAATGTCAAAATCATTGTATCAGTATTGAATGCTTCTATTGCTTTTTTTATTGCTTCTTCTGCTGAGGTTTTATTTAAAATTCAAGTGCACAATAACAATAAACTGTAACTTATCAGACTTTTTGAAGTTTGTGTTTGTGGTCCTTGCTGGTCGTGGCATGACGAATTCATAGCTGGTCATAGGGATCTGTGCTGAGGGATTGTCTAGTTGTTGAGGTCCTGAGGATCTGTGCCATGTCCTCATGTAACGTTTAGTCCACTGAAAGCGAGCCAAAGTATAGAACCCAATTGCAGTTTTATTGACAGACGGTGAACAAGACACAAAACAAACAAAACTATGACATGAACTAGAGCAGTCTTGAACTTGACTTAAGATCATAAGAACTTGACATAAACGTGATTGACTAAACTTACCAACAGAAGGTTACATCAAAGCTTAGGGGAGCGAATGACAGTGACAACCAATGGCAAGACAAAACTATTAAATAAGATAATAAGACAATCAATGAGAAGACAGAACTGATAACTAGACAATCAACCAACGAAAACATGACGAACCAAAAAACAAAAGAACCACATGGTAATATCACATGACTAAACGGAAAACATGACTATGACAAATTTAATAAAAAAATTATAAAATAAAATAAAATCATGAACATGAAAATGAAAACATGAATATGAAATAAGAACATGACACAAAAACAGAACTAAACTGGTGTGACACTTCATCTGATTGTGGTGGTCTTCACTGTCATTTATGAACATTAAAAATTTACAGAGGTCTGGACCTCAGTGACCTCATAGCTGGCTACGGGCATGTGTTAGCCAATGCAGCGGCATTTGCTTCAGTTTCTGCAAGAGGTAACGCCCCTTTCACTTTTCTGTTTTCACAGCGAGTAAAAATTAGGATGGAAAATGATCATTTTACAAATATTGAACCTTTTTCTTGGTTCAAAAAACATTAAACCATAAAAATCTGAAACTGCTTTTCATGACCCCTTTAAGGGATTTGAATTATAGAAGTGTGATGATGTGTACACTGTAAGAAACTGACTGTGAAATTCACAGTAATTAACTGGCAGCAAGTGACAAGTAGCTTACTGTATAAAAAGCACAGAAATTAACCAGCAGCAAGTGACAAGTAACTTATTGTAGAAAAGAACTACAGTAATTTACTGGCAGCAAGTAACAAGTAACTTACTGTAGAAAAGAACTACAGTAATAAACTTGCAGCTAGTGACAAGTAACTTACTGTAGAAGAAATAACCATATTTTCGCTGTTTTCGTTTACAGTAGCAACCATGTAACTGTAAAGTAAAACTCACGAATTTGCAAGTGAAACTTTTTATTTATTTATTTTATTTTTTTATTAAAGAATATATTTGCTTACTGTATTCTCTATTCAAACCTAAAATGCAATTGAATTACAGTGAGGTCAAATTAAATGCAGTCATTGGCTGGAAACCCAGCTGCCAGTGTACTGTGTTTTCCTTCTCAATCCCAGTGGCTGGGTTTCAGAAAACCCTAGTGTACGGGCATGTGTTAAACATTGGTAATTACTGTGATTTTCTACAAGACATTGCTGGTTACTGTGACACTCACAGTACTTCTTACATTACTGCAATTTTGACTGAAACTATGGTATTCTACTGTGAACTAGTATACAATCATTTCCTGTGCACAAACACAGTAAATTACTGCAGATTTCACATAAATTTTTTACAGTGTATGCTAGGTTAAAGAGATGGGTCTTTAGTCTAGATGTAAACTGCTACAATGTGTCTGCCTCCCAAACAATGCTAGGAAGACTGTTCCAGAGTTTGAGAGCTAATTTAATAAGCTTATGATACACATTAATTTTCTACACATTACAAAATAATATATAGAATATTTTAAAAAGTATATCAATGTCGTTGAGAGAAGATAAAATATCATATTATAAATCCTATAAAATACCTATTCCTCAGACCCTATGAGGTTGTGCTGCCCTGGTACCCACTGAAATTTACACTTTTGTGCATGGATTCCATTGTGGTGATGTCAAGGTAATGGTAGTAAACAGATATTAGCATCTGGTTCTCTATCATGGTGCCTTGCCATTACTGATTAAGATAACAATAGCTTCACTCTCTCAGATAAATATTAAGTGTATCATAGCTTATATTTAGCTATTTTCAGGTCTTCCCACTGGGCATACAGGCTGCCTGATAGGTCACTAACATTGCCAACGATGATGCACCCAGTCATCTATGTAAGTATTTACAATTCCAAGAGCAGTGCAATCATCTTAGTTTTACCCTGAGTTTCAGCGAGTACATTTCTCTTTTTTTTCTTTCTCTTTGTGTCTCTTCTCCCCAGTTTTTCTCACTTCCCCACAAACATGCTTTAAAGCTCAAGATGTCTCAATTGAAATCTAGTGCCACATCAATTAATCATGTTGAGCTGTAACATTAAAGCAGAGTGACACTTGTAATAGAACTCTTTTTTTTTTAAAAAAAGCCCAAAGTGAGGAGAACATCCTAAGTGAAAACACTTACTCTCTGAACACACCATAATCAAGACTAGGATTCACGTAAATTATTAGTTTTGTCTTATCTACCACAAATTTAGCGCAAATACCATGAATTCAACAAATTGATGACAGCTGTACTAGGGGAAAAACAGATCAGACTCTCCCTGGACCAATTAAAAACCTAGGGCCCAGCTTTAGGGTCCTGATGGACATGCAGTTTACTCAGCATTGAGTAAGTGGATTAGTTACCTCCCCACTTGGAAGAGTAAAAGGAGGGAAATAGAAATCAGGTCATTAATCCTATTGTACCATAAGAGGAGTGAAAGAGAGAGGAAGAAAGCAACGAAAGGGCACCTTTGTGTCTCCATCAGATAGAGAAAGTCAGCTTTTCAGGGAAAAAGTGCTGCACTTCTCTATCTCTGCCTATAAGTTACAGAGAGGAGTGGGAATGATTTTGATAACCAGAGAGAGTGAGGGTAAGATTCCATTATTATGCCTCCATGGGTGGTTCAATTATTTCTTCTCTCCAGCGAAGTGTTATTTAGATTCCCGCTTTCTTTCTGCTGTGATTCAACTACCATATGTCTTTCCTTTCTTTTGCTCTCTTAGCTTCCACGAACTTTCATAAAGGCATATCAAAGTATCACATTGCACAGAATTGCTGCATAACCACCACTATTCATATCCAATGTTCCATTTGTGTCTCTATTTTAAGAAATTTAGAAGGAAATATACATACTATAATCCTATGTTTATCCCCAGTCAGTGCTTTGGCATAATTTCCTGTACTCAGCCTGTCTGGAGACAACAAACTCTGTAAATTAGTGATCATTTGATGGAAAGACTGACCTAAACAAATCTTAAAAGGGTCATATGACATTGCTAAAAAGAACATTATGTTGTGTATTTGGTGTAATGCAATGTGTTTATGCAGTTTAAGGTTAAAAAAACACATTATTTTCCGCATAATGTACATTATTGTTGCCTCTCAATGCCCCGACTTTCTGAAACATTTTGATTTTTACAAAGCTCATAGGTCTGAAAAGCGAGGTGTATGCTGATTGGCCAGCTATCCAGTGCGTTGTGATTGGCTGAATACCTCAAGCGTGTGACAAAAATGTTACGCCCCTTACCATACCGTGATGCACTGTGTCCCGGCGCGACAAGACAAAAACAATAAAACCCATTACAAACGAGGCATTTGTTGCATAAAGTGGGGGACATAATTACTGATTATAATGACTTATACTGTCTTCTTATGCGTTGCGTTGCGTATCGCGCTGCGTAAACATAAAATCATGTCTGCATTTGTGATCGAAGAAACAACAAACAACAAGCGCTACTCTTCACTGCTTAAAACTCGCGTTTGAATCGTCAGTGGCAAATTCTTTAAATATCAAAAATGTACTTACAGGCTTGTGAGTCAGAAGCACCAGACTGTCCTTGCAAAGTTGGAACTGCCCCACTTTATAGAAACAGACACTGGCATTGTAGGCTACTCTCACAGGAAACAGTCCTCATCCTCCGCAAAATGCGCTGCACACATCTGAATATTTGGGTTCAAGTGTTCTGGAACACTGTTATAAATACAACTTAACCACTGATTTCTAGTTGTGTCCTCTTTTGGAAGGCCAAACAAAGTAGTTTCGCTTTCACAACGAAACACAGTGTCTCCATAGCATGGCGGTGGCAGCAACAATACTACAGCGAGAATAAAAGTTACGCCTTCTTTCTTTGCGTGAACATTTGGGCGGCGTTATGCAAATCTTCCCACATCGTGACGTAGACATGTGGGGGCGTGTTAGAACGAGCCATTTTAGGTAGGCGTGGTTGACTCTTAACTTTTATAAAGAATATCTCTTTGGATTTGAGACTTTAGTCTTTGCAACTTTACAGATCTTCTTTATGCACCAAGAGCTTGTAACACTCCAAAGAGAAAGGAAAAATTGAAATCACATCATATGACCCCTTTAAATTGATTCTGATCTTATTTTATTCACATACTTTATTTTTAGAATGCAAATACGGAAACTAGTTGTCAACAAATCCATTACATCCCTCTTTTAACAAGACAAAATAATGTATCAATAATGCATAAAACAAAAACATGTCTTTAAACCTTTAAAACAGGAAACATCTTTTCCTTGCCTGTCAATATATGTCCTGCACTGACTCTCATTGTGTTGTTCATTTTATGTTTATTTTATTTTATTTTAGTTATGGATTGGGCCACGGTGGCCACCATAACATCAACTGTCTGAATAGTTCACTCAATACTGTATGCGTGTTGTCCTTCAGAATGTCTCAAAGCAGTAAATGCCAGCAGGATTTTATCATGTGATCATTCACAACAGTTTTATTTATGTTAAGGATTTTGTAATTGTGTATGCATAAATGTCATTTTTGACAGAACTGCACTTATGTATACAGCATGTAGCAGTTTTGGGATATGCATTTGAACAAAGTAAAAATGAATTAAACATCTCCATTTTCTTTACACAAATGACCCATGTGGATAACTTTTTAATCTAGCCTTGTCTAAATTATAATCCTGGATTTAGTAGTCTTAATTCAACATAGAATGAGTACTCCTGTCTGGATTGCCTAGACATGGCCTAGACAGTGTTTGTCTCTTGTCTTGTCTCTCTAGGTCTGTCTCTGTTAAACAGCGAGACAGTGAGCATATGCTTAACAACAGGCTACTGAGAATACAAATCACATCTGCACAAATAATATGTTTGATGTCAACAACAGCTTCAACATTTCATCATTTCATCAGCTAAGGAAAAAATATTTTTAAATTCAATTTATTGTTGTTATTGTCACCACTATTGTCCCATTTCCTCTGCCAATCATCCTGTGACATCTCTTAATTTTTCCAGTGGGGATTAAGTGATCCCTGCTGAGAAAGATCTTAGTTTAAGCAGCATGATCACCAGCAAGACACTTTTATTAGATTTAACGTGGAAAATTCGTCTCTTAGTCTGATCTCTGTCTATGATAACAGCTAAATGTTATCTTTGATGTTCTTAATATCCCGTTAACATGCATAACATTTATTGTTTACATCCCCATTAACCCTCATGTTCTGTTTGGGGTCTGAGAGAGAGTAATAACACAAACAACAGCCTTAACATTGAAATATCCGGAGGATTCAACATGACTGTTCCTAATCGTATGATAATGTGCATAAAATGTCCTCTCTGTAAATTTCAATAGAATAAAAGTTTGCCTATATTTAGATCATAGATTAAGAAAAAAAGGCAAAATAAAGATTAATCTCAAATACAGTATTAAGTCTTAAACCTAAACACAAAGAACATGCAGTTAATCTAAAAACACGAGTTAAAAAAAAACCTAAGTTAAGCTAACAATATGTCATAGAAGAGAATGGTTTAAAAGACCTGACTTTATTTTATTTATTAATTATTACAATTTTGAGAAAATTTTAAAAAGTTGTTAAAATTGATTTATTAAACTCAAGAGTACATTTGAGCAACCAAACGTGAGGTAGGTTCTCACTCACATATTTAGCCCTTCTCTGTTTTACTCTCATGGTGCTTTGCTTTGATCTGAACGAGGAAGAACAAAGACAAAAATGAGGTCAAGTTGATGAAAAAAGAGAGTTGTTATCTTTGTTTGTATGTAAACACATACTGTGAGAAATGGTTTATAGTATATCCTGCTCTACACAGCTGTGCAATTTGACCACACACATCTAGGCCAAGTCAAATGTATCATTTGCCTATTAATGTCTTTGTATGCCATACATTCTGCAGCCAGACTAGAGGTAATTAAAATTAACATGGTAAACATCATAATAAAGACAGCTAGCCAGTTGTTGTTATGCTTATGCAAATATATTTCCTTTTTCTAATGCACTTCCAAAGCATTAGTCCCGCAAAATGTCACATCTTATTTTATAACTTCTTACTTTACCTCAACCAGATTTCTGTGCTTTCTTTTTCTTATAGTTCTCATGCTAGTGTGCAGAGTTGTCAGGTGCCCTGTTTTCAAATTTTGTACTACCTGATTTTGCCTCACTTGTCTATTAATCTGATCTCTGTCTATGTTGTTGCAGGTATGAAATCTGCTTGTATACTTGATCCCCTTTCTATTGGTTTGTTTAAGTCTTGTTTTGAGCATTTGTGCTCTGCAGTGCTTAACATAATTAACAAATCCTTGAGCACTGGTGTTGTCCCATGCAGCTGCATTAAAAATTGCTGCTGTTACCCTGGTACTCAAGAAGCGCAACTTAGACTTGGACAATTTAAATAACTATCGAACTATATCAAATCTTCCTTTCCTGGCAAAAATTTTAGAACGTGTTCTAGCTTTACAGTTGCATAATCATCTTTCTGTTAATCTTTTGAGCAACTTCATTTCACTGATACGGCCTTGGTTAAAGTGACCAATGACTTACTTTTGGCCTCCGATGCTGGATCTCCCTCTATTCTTATTCTCTTAGACATTAGTGCCACCTTTGACACCATAGATCAGGGGTGGCGAACGTCGGTCCTGGCGAGCCGCAGCCCTGCAGAGTTTTGCTTCAACCCTAATCAAACACACCTGAACAAGCTAATCAAGGTCTGAACGGTTATTAGGAAGCTACAGGCAGGTGAGTTTTAATTAGGGTTAGAGCTGAACTCTGCAGGGCTGCGGCTCTCCAGGACCGGAGTTCGCCACCGCTGCCATAGATCATACTCTTTTACTGAATCGCCTTGAAACAGTTTTTGGTATTTCTGGCACCGTCTTTAACTGGTTTAGATCCTATTTGACTGAACGCAAACAGTGTGTTGCTTTAGGGGAACGCAGGTCTGATAACGGGTCAGTCACTACTGGCATTGCTCAGGGCTCAATTTTAGGGCCCTTACTCTTTAGTCTTTATTTATTTCCACTTGGTCAACTTTTACAAAATGTGGGTATCAAGTATCACTTTTATGCCATTGACACACAAATTTATATTCATTGTAAACAGTCTGAGTGAGGCTGTTTCATTGCTCACTAAGTGTATCTCTGAGATAAAATCATGGATGGCTAATGTTTTTTTGTGTTTAAATGGTGATAAGATAAGAGGGACTGCTTATTGGTTCTCCTCACCAGCTTAATAGGATTGACTAATGTCTTCTTATCAGTGATGGTTCTGTGCTTGCGTTTCAGAGCAAATTAAGGAATCTAGGAGTGATCTTTGATTCCTTGTTGACATTTTATATTTTTTTTAATGCAAGCTTATTGTTGATTGTGATTATCATTACTGTTTCTTGTTTATTTTATGTTCCTGTGCTCTTTTGCTTATTCTGTATTCCTGTCTTAATTTGATATGTATACTCTTACATTGTAAAGCACTTTGAAAAGCTCCTTTAATGGCGCTATAGAAAATAAAGTTATTATTATTATTATTATTATTTGAATGTGATCTGTCATATCTTATAACATATGCCTTGAGGTCAACATTACCAAAAATATTCCCTGTAGAATCAAGAATCTGCAGCTACCACAATTGCTCGTAGCTAATGCAATCCTCCTGTCATATTGAATACCTGCTTGCTCTCTGAGCCCCACTCACAGCCAGACAGTCTCCATATGATACCACATCTACACAACACCTGATGCCACCCACCTGTGTATTTGCAATGCCTTTTGTGCAATTCCGCCATCTTGGCTCTGCAGGGGGTGGCCTGCAGTATTGGCTTAGAGCCAACATGGTGGCAGATGGTTCGTCTGCTATTGGCCTCAAGGTCCTAAAGCCGATTGCATTTGACACAGCCAAGGCCAAGCAGCCTCTGTTTAAACGTCTCACAGTTTACAGTTTGTACATTCAGTTGCCATGGCAACCAAACGATTATTCACACTGATGAAAAAGAAAAAAATGATCCACATATATAAAAAGTGTTTTTACCAGCTATTACAAAATTTTTCTAAAATAAGTAGCAAGGGTGATGGTTCTCAATTAAGCTAGTCATTATGATATTGAAGCAGCCACTGCTGTACATCTGCTTCCCATTTCTAACATGTTTAATTAGTGTATTTCTTTATGAATTTACTTAGTCATAGCTTTTCTGGCGTCTAGAAGTCTTATAAGATTATTTTCAGTCTTAGTTCTCAAAGCTAATAAATTTACTTTAGTTGGAGTATCATCAAGCAGAGGGACTGGTATGAATTTGACACTCTCCCTATCTCTGCATTTTGTTGTCTTTGTCCCTCTTTCACGCCGTCTCCTTCTCCCAAAAATAACATACATGTTGCTCATGGCAGAAGATGATGAGGCTGTCTTTGTAATTTAATCGGTTCATCGGAGTCTCTGCACCATGCAGTATGTAATTTGGTGTTTCCTTGTACTTCATGATCTGAGGTTCCAATGAGGCAGTTCCAATGGAAGTGAATGGTGGCAAAAGTTGTAAAAATGAATGTAAAGTAACTTTACACAGATTTTTAAACACTAAAAGCATGCTAACATACATTTTGTTTATGTTGTGTGGCTATATTATTGAAACACTGAGTTTGTTTTTCTTTTTCTTTAAGAAGGACAAGTGGAAATTAATTTTTGTGGTAATCAAAATTATGCCACAATTTTTGTAGATTGAGCCTAACTTGTACTGAACCCGGAATATTCCTTTAAGCAGTGATGCACCATCATGATGTGATAACCATAAGACTTTTTTGTGGTCTAAGTCATGGGGCTTATACCCATACACTGTAATGGAAGAGGTCTGACGCAACAGGTTAGTATATATCAAATTGGTTTATTGGGTCACAGAGAGTACTGGGGTAGGGTTCAGAGGATGTGATGGTGAGGGAATAGTTCGAAGGATATGATGAGTGGGGTAATCCGGGTCTTTGGCTGTACAGGAGCTGGAATGCAGGCAGGAGGAGCACACACCTCAGCGATCCGGGAGCTAGGAGGAACAGGAGACACTTGGAGACGAGGAACACAGAAGGTAAGTAATGCAGGAAGTTTTCAAATGGAAGTAGTAGCAAAGTCATTGAGTCCTCTACGTGTATACGAGACCGGACAGTGAGGGTGTCTGAGGTGTGTGCTTTTATGCAGGCTGGTAATGAGGTGCTTGATTGGTGA
>NW_015506487.1:239429-240692 GCF_001515645.1 Sinocyclocheilus grahami | reverse complement strand
TGTGATGGTGAGGGAATAGTTCGAAGGATATGATGAGTGGGGTAATCCGGGTCTTTGGCTGTACAGGAGCTGGAATGCAGGCAGGAGGAGCACACACCTCAGCGATCCGGGAGCTAGGAGGAACAGGAGACACTTGGAGACGAGGAACACAGAAGGTAAGTAATGCAGGAAGTTTTCAAATGGAAGTAGTAGCAAAGTCATTGAGTCCTCTACGTGTATACGAGACCGGACAGTGAGGGTGTCTGAGGTGTGTGCTTTTATGCAGGCTGGTAATGAGGTGCTTGATTGGTGACAGGTGCAGGTGCTCAGAACTCAGGTGAGAGGGATCGTTGTAATTGGGTGGTGGTGGCGCCTGGCCGATCTGTTACAGTACCCCCCCCCCCAGAAAACCCAGACGTTGTGGTGGTCTACCTCTGCCCCGAGGTGCCGGCTGATCAGGATGGGCAGCATGAAACTCAGCCATTAAGATGGGGTCCAGTTTATCGGTCCTAGGTACCCATGAGCGTTCCTCGGGTCCAGTGGAGGCTGGAACCAGAGCACGCACTGGAAGGGAGTGAGACCAGTAGAAGGCTGTCGTAGGGAATTCTGGGCGTACTCAGTCCAGCCCAGGAACTGGTTCCAGGAATCCTGGTGGCCATGGCAGAAGGGTCGCAGGAATCGCCCCACCTCTTGAATCTTCCTCTCCATTTGACCATTCGACTCTGGATGAGAGGCTTACGGTCACACCTAGGAGTTTGAAAAAGGCATTCCATACCTTTGAAATAAACTGAGGTCCCCGGTCTGAGACGATGTCTTCGGGAATGCCATAATAGCAGAAGACCTTGTTAAAGAGTAGCTCAGCCATTTCCAGTGCAGTTGGGAGACCTCTGAGGGGCAGAAGGCGACATGACTTTGAGAAACGATCAACTATTACCAGGATGCATGTGTTACCTTCAGAGGGTGGCAGGTCCGTGACAAAGTCTACTCCTAGGTGTGACCAGGGGCTATTTGGCACTGGTAGAGTAAGGAGTTTGCCAGATGGTAAGTGGCGTGGTCTTTTGGACATGGCACAGTCTGGACGTCCTTGCACGAACCTTCTCACGTCCTTTGCCATATTGGGCCACCAGAAGCGATCTCGTAGCAGCGAGAGGGTGTTGTTGGCCCCTGGATGGCCAGTGCCTCGGGAGGAGTGAGCAGAGTGAATCAGTATGGTGCGTTGTGTTCGTGGTACATACTGGCATCCTGGAGGACAGCCCGGCGGATTGTTGGGAGCCGTGTTGGAGG
>NW_015506487.1:227244-239229 GCF_001515645.1 Sinocyclocheilus grahami | reverse complement strand
GATGAGGTTGTAGGCACTGCGGAGGTCCAACTTGGTGAAAACGGTCGCACCTCAGAGATTTTCCAGGGCGTTAGGGACGAGGGGAAGAGGATATAGGAATTTGATGGTGATGTTGTTTAATGCTCTTGGAGCTCCTTAATGGTGGTGGGTTCTGGCCAGGAGGTTACAGCTTCCACCTTCCCCCTCATCCATCTGGATACCGGTACGATCAATGTTATACCCCAGGAACTGCACCGTGGGTTGGTGGAAGGTGCACTTTTCAGCCTTGAGGAATAGATGGTGCTCTCTCAGGCGTTGGAGGACCTCCGCAATGTGCTGGCAATGTTCGGCCTGGCTCCGGGAGTAGATGAGGATGTCATCTATGTAGACAATAACGAATCGATGGAGAAACTCCCGGAGCACCTCATGCATAAAATCCTTGAATACGGAGAGGGCGTTAGCAAGTCCATAGGGCATGACCAGATACTTGTAGTGGCCAGTAGGGGTCACACAGGCAGTCTTCCATTCATCCCCCTCACGTATCCGGATGAGGTTGTAGGCACTGCGGAGGTCCAACTTGGTGAAAACGGTCGCACCTCAGAGATTTTCCAGGGCGTTAGGGACGAGGGGAAGAGGATATAGGAATTTGATGGTGATGTTGTTTAATGCTCAGTAATCTATACAGGGCCTCAAGCCTCCGTCCTTCTTGGCCACAAAGAAGAAACTTGATGCAGCAGGGGAGTTAAATGGACGGATGTAACCTTGACCCAGCGCCTCCTTGATGTAGTCCTCCATGTTCAGGAAGCGACAGTGAATATATGGACTGCATGCGGTTTGAACAACGGACGGACAATTTAATGAATTTTTCCAATCCAAATGAATCATCATATGTAGCGAGCTGTAACCGAAGCCCCTCTCTGTAAGTAGTCAGCAGCGATCTCTCATTCCATCCACTTGCTGCTGCGAGAGTTCTGAACTTCAGCGAGTATTCGGCAATTGACATGGTACCCTGTTGCAAATGGTAGAGTTGCTCTCCCACGGCGGTATCTCCATCTGTCTTTCCAAACACCTTGCGAAAATGCACCATGAAGTTCAGCAGATTGTGAATAACGGGGCTGGCCTGAGTCCAGATTGTTTCCGCCCATCGCAATGCAGGTCCTGTTAGCAGGGCGATAATAAAGGCAATTTTAGAAGTGTCAGTGGGATATGACTGCGGTTGCATTTCAAAAGTGAGGTTACACTGGAGGAGAAATCCGTTGCAATCCTCCGCCGAACCAGAGTAGGGCGCCGCGCTAGGAGGAACACAGGAGGTAAGTAATGCAGGAAGTATTCAAATGGAAGTAGTAGCAAAGTCATTGAGTCCTCTACGTGTATACAAAACCGGACAGTGAGGGCGTCTGAGGTGTGTGCCTTTATGCAGGCTGGTAATGAGGGGCTTGATTGGTGACAGGTGCAGGTGCTCAGAACTCGGGTGAGAGGGATCGTTGTGATTGGGTGGTGGTGGAGCCTGGCCGATCTGTTACATACACATTATGTAGACATTTATACTAATTTCAGAATAATTCCTACATGGCCCTTATTTTTGGAATATAGTTCCCTCATGATCCCAGATGCATAATATTCTATAACTGTCCACCGTACAGAATTCATCATTAGCACAGTACCAGCATAACATCATACATAAACCAGTATATTTATAACCCCTATGTATTTCATGCTTGCGCTCTAGTTAACAGGCTTTCTCTTGCCACATTTAAATGTAATCCAAGATATGGAATATATCATCCTTCCTTACTACAGTACTCATGACATTGATTCTCTCTATAGTGACTAAAAATGTAAACAACATTTCCTGTAAACTAACCACCCTCTTCTTTGGCATTCCTAGCTGTTCTACCTCATGCACATTCATTCCTTAATTAGTAGGGGTGTAAAGTGAAAGCATAATATCTGCCCTTCATTGAATTTCCAGATCAGGCCTTTCATGGTGGATTAGTACTAATGACTCATTGTAAAGAGTATGTATGGTGAAACCACTCGCTGACATCTTGTCTTCTTTAAATGTGCTCCTTAAAGGGGTCATATGATGTTGCTAAAAATAACGTTATTTTGTGTATTTGGTGTAATGAAATGTGTTTATGCGGTTTAAGGTTAAAAAAACACATTATTTTCCACATACTGTACATTATTGTTTCTCCTCTATGCCCTGCCTTTCTGAAACGCGTCGAGTTTTACAAAGCTCATCGGTCTGAAAAGCGAGGTGTGCTCTGATTGGCCAGCTATCCAGTGCGCTGTCATTGGCCGAATACCTCAAGCATGTGATGGAAATGTTATGCCCCTTACCCTACTGTGATGCCCTGTCAGGCCGGAGCTTAATATAAAACCATATCTGCATTTGTGATCAGAGAAATGACAAACAACAAGCGCAACTCTACACTGCCCAAAACTCACGTTTGAATCATCAGTGGCAAATTCTTTAAATATAAAAAACTTACTCACAGTCTGTGAGTCAGAACAGCCGGCATTGTAGTCTACTCTACCAGGATCAGGAAACAGTCCTCCATAAAATGTGCTGCACACATCTGAATATTTGGGTTGAAGTGTTCTGGAACAGTATTGTAAATACAACTTAACCACTGATTTCTAGTCGTGTCCTCTTTTGGAAGGCCAAACAAAGTAGTCTCGCTTTCACAACGAAACACAGTGTCACACGCAGCGGCGGCCTAGTGTGAGAGGAGGCCGGTGAGCTTGAGAACGGCGCGGCCGGCGGATTCGATGAAGGAGCGGCATCACCACATGTGACGATCCCGGGCTGGACTCCACGGTGAAAGCCGATCCGGCGATCCACAGTGCGAAGTTGATGTATTTCCTGTATGACGAATCGGATATCGTCCTCTTTTGGAAGGCCAAACAAAGTAGTTTCGCTTTCACAACGAAACACAGCGTCTCCACAGCATGGCGGCGGCGGCAACAATACTAGAGCGAGAATAAAAGTATACCTTCTTTCTTTGCGTGAACATTTGGGTGGCGTTATGCAAATCTTCCCACATCGTGACGTAGACATGTGGGGGCGTGTTAGAACGAGCCGGGTTAGGTAGGCGTGGTTGACTCTTAACTTTTATAAAGAATATCTCTTTGGATTTGAGACTTTAGTCTTTGCAACTTTACACATCTTCTTTATGCACCAAGAGCTTGTAACACTTCAAAGAGAAAGGAAAAATTGGAATCGCATCATATGACCCCTTTAATCTATGCATACCGCCTGCTTATACATATGCATCACGCCTTATAAGGAGACCTGGTTTATGGCTAAAACTAGACACTCAAATTTACTCAAAGTTCATGTGCAAATTTTTAATCCTCTAACTTTCAGTCCTTCCACAATCTGACATAAACACCTCTACACAAAGTTCCCACCCTCCCCTAATTATTGTAGGTCACCCTTCCTTCTTTTACGGTATGCAGATTAGTCATGAATATTCCACCTTATTTAGTGAGGACATGTTTATTAGCTCCTGAGAGACCTGTAAGACCCTGATGTTTGCTCGGTAATAATCACACAGTGATTTGTTGGTGGATGATTTGATATTTTGTGTGGCAGTCGAGGCGTGAGATTACCACAATCCCCTTATCACACACCCTACTGTGGATTTCTGTATTGCAAATTGTGGTATAAAGAACAAAATGTCTCAGTTTTTAGAAATGTAGGCAGTTTACGGTTTTATTACACTGAGTCCTAATTATTAATGCTGTCTCAATGGGTCTTGCCATTTATTTTCATTTAATCATCTAGTTTACACTTCTGTACATTTCAGACTCGATCAGGAAAATAGGTCAAATCTAATTTCACTACCCTCAGTTTTCTCTGTCTCAAACTTTACTCTATCTCTCTCATTATGTGTCCTCTATTTCACTCCATTACCACCTTACTTTCATTGTCTCAGATTTCTTATTCAGCCTTCCTTTTTTTCTGTCCAAATTGTAAATGGGGTTGAAATTCAGAAACGTGCGTCAGTGGGCAGCATGTACGGTGACTGAAGAGAAGGAAAAGGCATGTGCACTATGTTTAATAAGTAAAAGCAAGGTCTTTATATGAGAACACACAGTAGAAATGAGTGTTCCAGTGTGTGCTTTTTTAGGTGTGAATGTGTCTACCTGTCTGAGTAGGCTAATTAGTTTTAATGGAAAGCTCATCTTTATAATTGAGCAAATGGCTCTTTCATAAGGTGCTTATTAAATCAAACAAAGTCTTCGCAGGACAAGAACATACTGTAGTACATTAATTATATAAACCAACATTAGAGGTGATGAAGTTGTGTTGGCACAGAATGGTTTGACATTTCTGTGTTTGTGTGTGGGAGTAGATAATCCAAGGTTGTCTTTTTTAAGACTATTTTGATTACTTGGTAAAGCATATGTGATTTGATTTGCTGAAACAAAGTCACAGTTATCAATTCATGTCATAAAAATTATGGAGTAAATGGAATACTTATTGTATTCTCAATAATACAACTGTTCTCAGGTCTTCAAAACAATTCAAGGACTGTGTTCAAATTTGTTGAATAAGTAATGACTTCACAATGCAATGTCAAGCCAGCAGAGGGAGCCCTCACCCGAGTACTGACTGTGTTCCACTCCCTCTGCTTCCTCTACACTCATTTCCTGTTTGGATGCTTTATAGCCAGAGACTGTGCTCATGCTCATTGTGAAGTAAGATGGACAGAAGAGGCTAACATTGCTTTTAATACCCTGAAGGAAAGATTCAGCACAGCACCCATCTTGAAACATCCTGACCCCAATCTTCCATTCGTGGTCGAGGTAGATGCCTCAGATTGTGGAATCGGAGCCGTACTCTCCCAACGTCATGGCCAACCAGGCAGGCTGTTTCCATGTGCATTTTTCTCACGAAAGCTAACAGCAGCTGAACGTAATTATGACGTGGGAAACAAGGAACTTCTCTCCATGAAAGCAGCCATTGAGGAATGGAGACACTGGCTAGAAGGAGCAGTTCATCCTTTTCAAGTCATTACTGATCATAAGAATCTTGAATATATAAAAAGTGCCAAACGTCTCAACCCATGCCAAGCTCAATGGTCTTTGTTTTTCACCCGTTTCCAATTTACAGTCACATACAGACTGGGCAGTAAGAACAGCAAGGCAGATGCATTGTCCAGATGCTATGATCCCCCTACTGAAAGTCTCACACCAGAACCCATTCTTCCTCCTTCCGTCATCATTGCTCCAGTTACCTGGGACATCATGGAGGAATTATAGCGAGAACAACAACTCGACCCAACACCTAATAGCTTCCCCCCACACAAGCAGTATGTACCTCACAACCTACGACAACGAATCATGCAGTGGGTCCACACCTCCATAGGTACGGGCCACCCAGGGATATCTCGCACTCTTCGTCTGATCCAAAATTCATTCCGGTGGTCTTCTATGACCAGAGACGTTACTACATATGTGAAGTCATGTCAAGTCTGTGCCCAGTCCAAAACCCCTAAGGAACTACCATCTGGCCTCCTCAAATCACTACCAATCCCACAACGTCCTTGGTCCTATCTCTCCATTGACTTTGTAACTGATCTGCCTCCTTCTAATGGTTACTCTGCCATTCTCGTCATTATCGACCGTTTCTCCAAGTCTTGTCACCTAGTACCATTGAAGGGACTACCCACTGCTATGGAGTCCGCTCAAGCACTGTTCCACCATGTCTTCCGTGTATATGGCCTTCCAGAGGATATAGTCAGTGATCGGGGCTCCCAATTCACTTCCCAAGTTTGGAAGGCTTTCTGCAAGCATCTGGATATCAACATTAGCCTAACTTCAGGTTATCAAACTCAATCGAACGGCCAAGTTGAGCGATTAAACCAGGAGATCGGCTGATACTTACGGACCTACTGCAGTCGAGAGCAACATCATTGGTTCCTACCCTGGGTGGAATATGCCCAAAACTCTCTCACTCACACATCCACAGGCCTAACCCCCTTCCAGTGCGTCCTTGGGTTTCAACCTCCCTTGTTCCCATGGTCCGGGGAACCTTCCTCAGTCCCGGCGGTTGACGAATGGATTCGTCATAGTGAGAGGGTGTGGGACTGTGCACATGTCCGCCTCCAGCGAGCCGTGAGAAGACAATAATTACAGGCCAACAGGCGACGTCGCCCACATCCTCCCTACCAACCAGGACAGCGGGTGTGGCTCTCAACGAGGAATTTCATCGAGCCAGCCCCAATCGTCCAGCACCACAACCACGGGGACGTCCACGTTGAGCTCCAGGAGGCGCTCCTAGAGGTGGGGGTTCTGTAATGCCAAGCCAGCAGAGGAAGCCCTCACCAGAGTACTGACTGTGTTCCACTCCCTCTGCTTCCTCTACACTCATTTCCTGTTTGGTTGCTTTATAGCCAGAGACTGTGCTCATGCTCATTGCGAAGTATTGCCAGTTAACCTGCCTTACCAAGCGTTTTCTCTTTATATCCTGATTGCCTGTTCAGTGTATGATTCTGCCTGTTTACCTACCTAACGATTACCTGGATTATCCCCCTTGCTTAGTTTGCCTGATCAGATGTATGTGTTTGGACCTTTTGCCTGCCTGCTCACTTTAGCCTTCTGGATTGCCCCTGTAAGTGTTGTTAAATTGGACTGTTATTCTGGTTTTGACCTTCTGCCTGCCCTGACGTTCCTGTTTACTGAAACTGTCCTCAATAAACTCCCGCACATGGATTCAGATTCCGCCTCAGCGTCCTCATTACACACAACCTTAAAAGTATGTTTTATTTAGTATGTGGTGGATGAAGGTACTCCAGATGTACTACATTCAAGTCAGGTCACTTCACCTTTATTTATATAGCTCTTTATACAATGCCGATTTTTTTTCAAAACATCTTTACAATAATAAACAGGAAAATAACTAAATCAGTAATTCTAACTTAATCAAATATGAGACAAATTCTGCTGTAAAGCAGCTCTACAAAGACTATTCAGTCAGGTTTGTGTTATTTCAGTTCAGTTCAAAAACTTTGTAAAGATCTTTAATTATGAAACCGGTTCAGTTTAGCCATAAACAGCTCGGACTGTTTTATGAATACTATCAATTCAAACATACTACTCTTTTCACATGTTTTTCACCTGTTATATAGGGAAGCATGCATATTTAGATGCAGCCACTGTCTTTATGAAGGAGTCATTGAATCAGTCATTCAGCTGATTCTTTGAAAACACTGATTGATTCATGAATGAAATACTACCACTGTGTATTGCTTGGAAACATATAATGGTTCATTCTGCTGTGGATTTGTTTGGGTTTTGTTGGCAGAAATAGTTTTTTTTTTTCTTCTCTTTTTAAAAAAATCTAAAATACAATTCCGGTCTTATTTCCAGTTGTAAAAATCCACCAAATCAAGACTTCTACTTCTGCCATTTGCTGAAGCCATCATGAGGCAAAATATTCTATAATATAATTCTCAATGAGAATATTCCATAATAGTGTTTTTTTTCCTTTAGTTACAAAGTTACAATTATATCTTTACAAATAATTCTGAATATTATTATCAAATATTTACATGTTCTTTGTTTGCAGGTAACTAACATGACATAGAATCTCCTCTTGACATTCTCAGTGATTCATTTTCTTGTCAAGGATGGGGGATGGAAAACATGCATGTAACACCCACACTATCCCCCTCACCAAGCACCAGCACAGAGCTAGAAGTCATCTGACATGTCTTTCTACTCAGGGGCCACAAACCATATAGGCTATTTGAAGATGTGAACCAGAGATAGTGAACAGATATCACTAGAGATGGTATCACATCACCTGTGTCCTGCTGGTCCAGTTGCCTGAGGTGAAGGACTGATTAATACTGTTATTACACAGGTGGAGATGACCGGGGGTGAATGGCAGGACTGCTTAATGAGCTGCAGTTCTGCTTTTGATGACTCAACATGCTTCCTCGGCCAGTCAATGAGGAGTGCTGGAGTAATGAGGCAGAGGAAGGTGAGGACTTATTGGAGGTGAGAGGTAAGGGCTGGGGGAGGGGTAGAGGTGGCCAATGTATTGGAATACACACACATACTGATGGAAATGGAAAAAGATTTGGCTCTGAAAATGTGTGGCCATATCTGTGCATGAAAAAGTCTTATATTGGGTGCATCAGTTTGTGGACACATTCATTTGTGTTTTGATGATTTCCTGTTTTGCTCTTTTCTTTCCACAGCTGCTGATATTCCAATATTATATGCATTAGTTTTGCACATTTCTTTCCCTGTTCATACTATAAGTCAGTTTGATTTGACCTGGTGCATGCTGAGTTGGCGTGTGCCTGCAAAACCCATCTTGGACAGCTTTTGGTCACAAAGTACTCTCTGCTTTATAAAATTATAGAATATTCTGGGTTCAATTAAAATTCACTTAAATTCATTCTTCTACCAAAATTGGTATATTAATTAAGCTGTAAAACTGTTCTTGTCATTTCTACGGTAACTTTAGAGTTTTATGCATTGTGTGTCATGGCAACAAAAATGAAAAAAAAAGGAAATAACTATACACAATAAAAGGCCAATAAGTCATTTTTTCACACTAAAACCATGGTAACATGCATATACAGTAGTATACATTGTGGCTTTCATTGTAAATACCTCACTGTAACCTTTTATGTTTTTTTAAGAAAAAAAAAGGAAAAATGGAAATTAATTTTTTGGTATAAAAATGTATTATTTGTTGTAGTCAACATTATGCCACAAGTGCTGTGAACTGAGCTTAACTTGTATGAAAGCCAGATTCTTGGAGCTCTATTTTGGAAGACCAATATGCATATATTCCTATTTTTATTCTCATTTATATTTTTGAACTCTGTGAATTGGTATCCTCATTAACATTTGCTGCACTGTGTTGTCACTGACCTATCACTGACCTAATACATTATCTGGTAGTCCAACAATTTTAACTCAGAAATACATGCTAATTTATGAGGGTTTGTATGGCTGCGACTGTCCAGACAAACATTTAATCCAATTGTGATACTGTTTGTCCAGAGCTGTGCCTGTTTATGTTGTCCTGCAAGGTCATCTTTCAGTCTGGGACTGATGGGGACTAGCAGATAAACACACATACACACAATTAAAGAGCTTGCTAACCGATTTCCATTTAATTAATGACCAAGCAATTAATTTACTCTGATTTTATGTCACAAACTCTAGTTTCAGTCTAGCCTCTGCACACATGCATTGATGGCAATATATATACTTACATGTTTTTATGTTTTGAAATTTAACTCCTTTCACACACATAGAATTCTTCCACTTTCCCCATTAAGATATTACATTGTGGATGTGAACCTTTAGAAATATCCCAATCAGACGTCTCTGTAGGGGTCTCTGTGTAAACCCCATTGCTTCTTTCTTTATGCTCAGGGGACAGCAAGACCTCACTTCAAGGGTCCAGGCCCCACACTGTGTGTTACTTGCTCAGCTCAGGGGAAGAATAATAATGTCCTCCATGCACCAGATAAGCTCCATGACAATTCCTTTAAAGTCTTTTCAACATGCCATAGCTGATTGGTCTTTCTATAAATTAGCTTTTTATAAAATATTTTAGAAGCTGATCAGAGATCAGTTGTAGTCTGTGATGATAAAGGCATGGGAAGGTGATATGGGAACAGTTATTAAATGAACACAGCACACTCGGGCCTCCGGGAATTCACCTATGCCTACTTCTGTCTTTTAGTTTGGTCCATAACATTTCTGGAGTTCAGTAAGTTTGAGTGGAACTCATGTCCAGCTGAAAGTTTAAGAACATAATATAGGCAGAGTAATTAATTATTGATTGGTTAAATACACGAATGGCAATAAAATATAGCCATTATTTCCTGAAGGACTGAAAGTTAGCTTACATGAGGGTATCAACAAGTAAATGTTTTTTGTTTTATTTTAACATTTTTTATTAATTATCTTTTGAGGGTTTTGTATTATTATTATAATCATCATCATAATCCAGATATATATGATTTTATCTAACTGGATTGCAAATTTTTCCTTATATTTGTAGTGTTTGCCACAAATAAATAATAATAATAATAATAATAAAAGATGTCTCTCACCTGGAAGACAGTCATTAACAACCCAGTTTGCCTTCATGGGAACTTCGAACTGCATCCTCTAGGGTTCGCTATGGGGAACTCCTCGTCGTGACCCGTGTCTGAAGCATACATTGAAAAAACACCAACAACACGTTGGCCGGCGACAGCCATGACGTCACTACCGGTGCGACTATAGTATAAATAGGCACAGGGAGAACACATCATCCTCTTCTGCGTCTTCATTGACTGTTTTGTTTGAAGCGTGCATTTCTGTGGTAAGAGCAATCTCTATTCATATCATTATGGAGAGCACTAGCAAAGCGTTTAGAGGATGTGTGCATCCGTGTTGTCGTTGTTTAACATCTGACGACACACACGATCTATGCGTTATTTGTTTGGGCAAAGAGCACGCACGTGATGTCTCCGAGGGGGCAATCGGCGTTCACTGCGAGCGTTTTTCCAATGAAAAACCTCCGCTCTCGTTTGTCTCTCTTTTCGAGGAAAGAGGGGCAGCCATCTGCTTCCCGTGACTCAGAACTCGCTGCTGCTGAGGCACAGAGGAGAATGAGCTCGTGGGGATCGCAGGTGGATCTGGCCAATGAGTTTGTAGAGGGGTTTTCCCTCGCGCGATCGTCGGCTGTGGATGAGAGGGAGCTGCTGGAGGATGATATTATTTCATTAACATTGTCTGATCCAGGGGCCAGTGCTCTGCTGGGTTCGGCCCAGCAAAAGCAGGAAATGTCTGAGGAGGGCAAAGAAGCTGAAGCTGAGCCTTCCCAATCCTCCTGCCCTGCGTATGATTAGCTTTTGGAAGTTACGGATCGCACCACGGCGAGGCTTTACTTGCCGTGAAGCGGACAAAGAAAGTGATGTCGCGAGGTCATCTTGATGAACGTTTTTTTTTTTTCTGGCCATAGCCCTCCAGCTCAGGTGAGCCTTCCTTTCTTCCTGTTTTCCATAGAGAGATTGAGAAGGAATGGAAGAGGCCGTTTTTTCCTCACGCATCTATCGACTCCAGCATACAAGTTATGCCAACATCGAGGTGATGCGCGCAAGCGGTTATGAGAAGATGCCCCTATTGAGAGACGCTGGCCAGCTATCTCTCTATGGGTGAGACGTCCTCTAAGACTCCCCTCCTTGACATCTCGCTGTAATGCCAGGGCATACGCAGCAGCAGCAGGTCGGGCTGTCGCTTCATTGCACATGATGGTGATGCTCCAAGCATATCAGGCTGACCTGCTGAAAGACCTGGATAAAGGAGGTCCAGGTCTGAGCCCGAACAACCCAGGGGTCCTGGCCCTTCTCGGTTTGAGGATCAGAGACAGGCACAGACCCTGGCCAGTCTCTCCCGATCAGCACGGGGACGGGAAGATCCTTCATGACCCCAACTTCTACCGGCCAGGTGCCGGGAACGGCCAAAATGGTCACCCTGCGAGCGGGAAACTTGTTGTGTATCCCCGTGGACACAGGTTATGATGAGGGAGGCTTTATATTCCGTTCGAGGGTGAGAATCTGCGACTGGACCAGAGTGACCGCACTGCCCGAGTCCAGGATGGCCCGGAACGGCTTTCCATTTACTTTCACTTCCACCTCTGGAGCTCCAACCGGCAGGTCGCGGTGCACAATGCAGCAGGCCAGCCAGGTCCGTGCGGGACGTGCAGGGACTTCCGTTGGCATGGGTTCATCCCGCGGAGAGGGAGCCACCGGCCTGCCTACTGGTCGCGGGGTGCCCTCTGGCGGCGCTCGCTCCCCAGCATCCTGGTGTTGGGCCGCATCCGCCAGCTCGACAGCCTACACCATCTCGGAGGTGGTGGTTGGGTTCCTCATCCCCACGGCCTGTCGGTGGGATCGGGGAAGGGCTCGGAGGAGACGGTCAATCACCACGCACTCCACCACCTGTCCAGCCGATGGAGCCCCCTCCAGCAGC
>NW_015506487.1:226473-226969 GCF_001515645.1 Sinocyclocheilus grahami | reverse complement strand
TGCCCAGTCATCCTGATGCCACCCTTCCAAGGTGGCCGTCGCTTCGAACATTTGTAAGAAGGTTTCTATGTCATCATGAGGGGTCAGCTTGGGTAGCAGCTTCGCGGCTTGCACTCGGGGGTCTGGCAGCGGAACGCGTTGAGCGGCGGTCCCTGCTCCGTATCTCCTTGACGGGTGGCGAGGTGCTCAACAATTTGTTGCTGGTGGATGCTAACTTCGGTGAGCCGCTGGAGGATTTCGTCCATGGTGGGGGGAGGAGCGCTCGCCTGTGACAGAACCCGGAGACAAAAACAAGGAAAAAAGGTGAGGTGAAGAATATAGCTTGTCGGTGATTCTTCACTGATTCGCCTGCATTCTCCACCAATGTAACAGGGTGAAGAATCACACGACAAGTAATCTCAATCAATACCCCGGAGGGTGGATTTATTGGGGTGATGGGTGCTAGTGAGAAAGGTCCAGGTAGGTGCTCCGGTGCCGTGAGTGCTCTCTTCCGTCT
>NW_015506487.1:225275-226267 GCF_001515645.1 Sinocyclocheilus grahami | reverse complement strand
TATATATATATATATATATATATATATATATATATATATATATATATATACTGTATATATATATATGTGTATGTATTTAATGCGCTGGTGGTTGTGTTATAATACTTCTGCTAGCTTTCTTTGCAGTGTTTCCCGGGACCTGTGTGTTTCTGTCCTTTTCTAGGGTAGGTCCTCGATGAGCACCCCCTCTGCTGGGTTCAGAAACCGGGTGCTCGACTTGCAGTGTTTACTTCACTCATCGATATATGTCCAGATGGTACGATAAGCCGGGTTTCGGCTTCATACTTCCTGGATTATGCGGCCAGGTCACAGGCTTCTGCAGGAGCCTTCTTGATCATTAGGCCCCCGGCACAGCACTGCAAAAATTTCATGTTTTCATTCATTCATTTATTTCAGGCTGCCCTGTCTGGTCTACCATATCTAGGTCGCCCTGAGGGGCCTCCCGATCACCAGGATATCCCCTCTTGCTGAGGCATCGAGCGGGAAGTATAGGTGGCATTTGCGAGAACCTTCTTGTGTAATGCTGTCTCAGGCAGTGCTCCCCTCACCTTAGAGAGTTGTATTTGAGCTTGCCTCTCCCGTTTGGCTCAGTACTTCCGGGTATCTGTGAGCAGATGCTTGGAAAACTCTTGAATCCATACTATGGTAAGTGCACACGTATAAGCTTTGCGCACTTTCTAAAAATCCACATAAGTCGTAAGTGTGCACATTATGCTTTGCCCACTTTCTAAAATCAACATAAGTGGTAAGTGTGCACGTTATGCTTTGCCCACTTTTCTGAAATCCTGTATGGTAAGGGTTACGCGTTATTAGCCTAGTTCCCTTTCTCTGAGTTGGTTTAGACCCTGGTACCTTGGGTTCCACTCAACTAAGTGTGTCTCTGTCGACACACGCTGGAAGCATCGCTCCCCTCACCATTGAGCATTATTGTGAGCATGGTGATTTCTTTCGAGCGTTTAATTCTCTCTGAAGAGTTGGATTCCTCGCTCCAT
>NW_015506487.1:224160-224973 GCF_001515645.1 Sinocyclocheilus grahami | reverse complement strand
AGCCTCGTGCTCTTTCTGAGTGGTTTAAAACCCCGGTTCCGCCTTGGGTACCACTCCACCTATGTATCCTCTGGATACCTACTTTAACAGGGTGTTGCTACTAGGGGTCTGTTGAGACACTTCCTTTAGCATATGCGGAGCATGCGCTAGCCCCTGTGTGACAGGCCAAGACTTAGTATGATTCTAGGCTCTTGGTCGTATTCCCTTAAAGGAATCTATTCCTGATTCCAAGCCTTAAGCTCTACCCCGGGCCCAGGAGTTCTGGCCCTAACAGGTAAGTTTTTTGGGGTATGTAACCTAGGCCTTTAGCTGTAGGGAATAATGTCACTGACAGCCGCCTAACGTCCCAGGGGCAACTCCCATGGCAATATGGTAGAGTTGGTACTAAGTGCTCGCCATGGTTTCTGGCATGCACTCCCCTCAGCATGGTGGTGTGGGTATACCGTTCCCCATAGCAAGCACTAGAGGACGCAGTTCGAAGTTCCCATGAAAGAGAACATCTCAGGTTACTTATGTAACCATGGTTCCCTGAGTAGGGAATGAAACACTGCGTCTTCTAGGTTTCTTGCCATGCTTCGGACACAAGCTTCAGACGAAGAAGTGGATGATGTGTTCTCCCAGTGCCTATTTATACTATAGTCGTACCGGTAGTGAAGTCATGGCTGTCGCCGGCCAACGTGTTGTTGGTGTTTTTTCGATGTATGCTTCAGACACAGGTCACGACGAGGCGTTCCCCATAGTGACCCCTAGAGGACGCAGTGTCTCGTTCCCTACTCAGGGAACCATGGTTACATAAGTAACCTGAGACGTTTT